>NC_134397.1:130431021-130613309 GCF_050003625.1 Haematobia irritans
AAAATTTTGTCAAACATTTATTTCTATTGAAAAATTTGTCAACATTTTTATAAAAAATTTAGTCAAATTTTTAATTCTATAGAAAATGTTGTCAAAATTTTATTTCTGTAGAAAATTTTGTCCAAATTTTAATTCTATAGAAAGAAATATATATAGAAAATTGAAGTACCTCGTAGTTAGAGAGTAATGCCCCAAAATATCAAGAATTCTACCAATCGACCAAACAGTAAAAAATCTTCCATTTTTGGAAGAACTGCGGTAACACATTATTTATTTTTATTTACACCACTTTGCCCTATTACCCACCTAAAGTTTTATTGTATTTGGTTTTAATCTTACCAATCTACCAAACAGTAAAAAATCTACCATTTTTGGAAAAAATTCTACCAACTGTGGTAACACATTAAAAGTTTGTTATTTACACCACTTTGCCTTATAACCCATCTGAAGTCTTTATTGTATTTGGTTTTAATCTTAGAGTACTTTGTCTTATGTATTCTGGGCCGAAATAGCTGCGGTCAGTTGTAACCTTTCTTTTAATTTGTCCTCTAACCGCAAGGAAACCAAATCTAAGTACCCGTTAACATCGCAAAAGCATGGCTATACTTGAATTTAAATACCTATGACACATGTGTATGCAACCTTTTCATACACATTCGTAAGCACTTAAAGGTTTGTAATACACAATGAAAAATATTATTGTGCAATCATAAAAGATTTCGAGTCCTTAAATTAAGGATGCGGTTTTTTTATAACACAAAAACCCCATATCTCTGACATGAAGATATTTTATTTGAATAAGTTACTTTTTCTGTACGCAATATACTTTTACACCATGTACCAAATTTCAGCCGGAACGGATGAAATTTGCTTCTCTTAGAGGCTCCGCAAACCAAATCTGGGAATAGGTTTATATAGGGCTATATATAATTATGAACCGATGTGAACCAATTTTTGTATGGTTGTAAGAGACTATATACTAACATCATGTACTAAATTTCAACCGCATCGAATGAAATTTGCTTCTCTTAGAGGCTCCGCAAGCCAAATCTGGGGATCGGTTTATATGGGGGCTATATATAATTATGGACCGACATGGACCAATTTTAGCATGGTTATTAAAGACCATATACTAACACCTTGTACCAAATTTCAGTCGGCTCGGGTGTATTTTGCTCTTCAAAGGGGCTCCGGAAGTCAAATCTGGGGATCGGTTTATATGGGGGCTATATATAATTATAGACTGATGTGGACCAATTTTTGCATGGTTGTTAGAGACCATATACTAACATCATGTACCAAATTTCGGTCGCCTCGAATGAAATTTGCTTCTCTCAGAGGCTCCGCAAGCCAAATCTGGGGATCGGTTTATATGGTGGCCATATATAATTATTGACCGACATGGACCAATTTTTGCATGGTTGTTAGAGACCATATACTTAAACTATGTACCAAATTTCAACCGTATCTGATAGATTTTGCTCCTCCAAGAGGCTCCGCAAGTCAAAACTGAGCGCCGGTTTATATGGGGGCTATACGTAAAAGTGGTCCGATATGGCCCATTTTCAATACCATCCAACCTACATCAAAAACAACAACTTGTGCCAAGTTTCAAGTCAATAGCTTGTTTCGTTCGGATGTTAGCGTGACTTCAACAGACGGACGGACGGACATGCTTAGATCGACTCAAAACTTCACCACGACCCGTAATATATATACTTTATGGGGTCTTAGAGCAATATTTCGATGTTCCTATGGTGGAGAGTATAAAACCAATCTTTTCTGTCTAATTGCATTTTCACTCACATCTTTCTCACTTCCACGAGGTTTTTAGTTCTTAGCACCTTTTTCAAACAATGTAGAAAAAATTATTCGATTTTATAAATTTCATTAAATTTTACCTAACGGAGAGTCGAACCGCGGACCATGCAATTTTTAAGTCAACACACTATCCACTGGGCTACGTAGCTGTTATTGTCATCAATAGACAAATATCGTTATAAGTTATGTCTATATAGTATAGTTTGCGGCGCCCATACGCCTCCGATTAAACAAATTTTATTTAACAGAAACATACATTTAGTTAGGCTACACGGTACCTAACTAAATGTATGTATTGGTACGTCCGCCTGGGATACCAAAGGTCCTGGTTTCCATCCCTGCTTCGACCGAATACCTAAGAGTTTTTTTTATATATACACTGAAAAAAATATTGCCGTGAGGTCAAAGAATACAAATTTTGCTTAGCATAGAAGACGCATTTTTCTAAAATAAAGTTATTTTCCTTGTCCAAAAGTCGATAAACTTATCAATGAAGTCGTATTGTCCTTATAATTAAGTGATTTGACTTAAAAATGGGTATCTTAACATGAAAGAAAAAATTTATAGGCTAAGGTCAACTTGACTTTAATAATTCAGAAAAATTCTTTAAATTTAATGAAATTGTCTTTAAATTTGTGGTCTTTTTGCATCTTGACTACAAAGCAAAAAATCGTTCAAATATAGGACATGTTTTTCAAAACTTTATTTTAAAGATGTTTTTTACTTCAAATATTTCTACTGGAAGTCGAGTCCTAATTTGGAAAATAAAGTTAACTCGTTTTTAAAGGACTTTGATAGCATATGAAGAAAAAAAGCTGAGAAAGCGAAAAATTAAAATTTCTTCCTAGAAGCAAGTACACAAAACCTAAATTTAAAAGAGAATTGTGTCTTAAAAGTATCCTTACTTGCATTCTCAGCTTCTTTGGCTCGGAATCAATACCAAATTTTTTAAAGTAAAGACAAAATCTTTGGAACCGTGTATGCTTTTTTTTCAGTGTACTATTACTACAATATTAAAATTTTACTATGGAACTTTAAAATGTGACTTGAAGTTAGAAAAGAACAGTGTTTGGTATAGACGAAATGGACTATGTTGTTGGTTCAAAAATATTTTTTTTTTATTGACAAAATAAAAACTTTTAACAAAAGAAATTCTTGGGTGATAAAAGTTTAAAATTTTCGAAGAAATTCCAAAAACTCTAACAAAAGAAAAACGTTTTCAGTACTCGTTTTCCAAACGTTTTTTGCTTTGCGTGTATCGACCGATTAATCATAAATACCTAAAAATTGCTTCAGATTTATATGTTTTTACTAAAATTGTGTTCCACCCAGAACATTAGCCGACTTAAATTTTAACCCCCATATTCATAAAAGTTAACGTAAATTTTAAACCTACTATTACCATAAAAATTCCTTCCATAAACTTTCAATGAATTATTATGAATACTGGCATAAGTCTATAGATTTTGTAAAAGTCTAACAAATTGTGTCCAGATCGAGTCAGATTTAAATGCATGTATATGCAAATAAAAAACTTTATATATAGCACTCAACACATTTGATGGATTTGATATGGTATCGAATATGTGGATCTACAAAGTGGTGCTGGGTATAATATAGTCGGCCCCGCCCGACTTTAGACTTTCCCTACTTGTTTAAAGTTATAAATATTCATTTACTAATCCTGTTTAAAGCGTCTAAGGTATTTTAAACAGCCATCAAATATTATGTCTTCAAATTGCCTTACTACAGTTAGCACCCTTGCATCATAATGTGTAACCCTTCTCCAAATGATGATGATTTTTAGTAATCTTGGTTGCTGGGAGTTTCATTCCAATCACATACAAACATGACTTGCTGTGATGGGTATTAATGTCATGTCATTTGTTTTAGTTGTCTATCAAAAGTTTACAGCTTACAAATGTAATATGATCCTTAAAATTAGCAAAAATGCCCCCAAAGAATTTGGAATTACTTGCAACCAATTGAAATTTCTTGAAAAGTTTCATCCACTAATACTTACTTAGATATCATATTTTCACAGTGGCAGATAAATTATATTGAAGAAATAGTAAGAGGGGGTGCCACAAAAAATAAATAATTTAAAATTTCTTAACATAGCCTTCTAAATTGTAAGTTAGTCCAAAATAGACAGACACATTATATATATGAGAAGTCTATAAATGAGCAAAAACAATTTGAAAGTTGCTCTAAAGGCACAACTTTAAAAGCCCTTCCAAAAATGTCCTAAAAAAGACGTTCTTTATTTTAACTACACACACTCAAAAAAAAGTGAACTCTCTATTTCACTAAAGCCAATTTAACTTTATTTTAGTTCATGGAATTATTATGTTTGGAGAAAGTTTCCTCTACTCCAACAATTTTTTGTGTACGTTAGTTAAATTAACTAAAACCGAGGAAAAAAATATACACAAATGAAGGATAAAGGTTAACTAAATTCGTGTCTTCTACAAAATAGTTCAATATTTCTTTAAATTTGTAGATTTTACTACAAATGCGTTCATCATGAACTTCGTATGTCACTAAAGACATTCTTGCAATTTTGAACTCCAATTTTTCCTTCAAACTACAAAATTTTCTTTAACAAGTGAAAAAATTTAATTATGTCTAATAAATTTTCTTGAATTTGTCGAAAAATATTTACTTATTTTTATGACATCGGCGTGATGCCAGCGTTTGTTATACTGTTTAGTTAAAATTTTCTAAAAATATTCAAAATTTTCCAAAATTAACCAAAATGTTTCTTCCTGGTGGGTTCACTGTTTTTTCAGTGCAGGAAATTCTTTAATATAATTTTTTTACAACTCGTTTTTCATATAAATGAGTAGTTTTAAATTGTTTTATTTCAAATAGGTTAACAAGTATATACGGCCGTAAGTCCGGCCAGGCCGAATCTTATGTACCCTCCACCATGGATTTCCACTTCCACTATGGTAATACACGCAAAAAAAATAATTCTTTCCTCCCAAACGAAATTTTAGACAAACAAAGTTCGTTTCTCATTTGCTTTTCGTTGAAAGGAAGTGTATTTGGAAGAAAAGTATATACTATTTGTGATAACCGTTTATTATTTTCCAGGATGTAAAAACAATTTCGTAAAGCCTAACTCAAAAAAAAAATTCTGGCTAATTGCATTTTCTCTCACATCTTTCTCACTTCCACGAAGTTTTTTAGTTATTAGCACCTTTTCCTGTAATACAAACAATGTAGAAGAAATTATACGATTTTATAAATTTTTAAATTTTGTTTTCCTTTCGCCTGGACGGAGAACCGAACCGCGGACCATGCAATTTGTAAGCCAACACACTACCCACTGAGCTATGTAGCCGTTATTGTCATCAATAGACAATTACACATATAAGTTATATTTATATAGCATAGCTTGCGGCGCCCACGAGCCGATTAAACAAAGTTTATTTTACAGAAAAATATATTTAGTTGGGCACCGTGGAGCAGTGGTTGCTACGTCCGACTTGCGTGCCAAGGGTCGTGGGTTCGATCCTTGCTTCGACCAAAAAAAAAAAATTTTTTACATATATTCCAGATATGGTCGGAAGATTCCGAAAAAAATGTTCAACATTACATTCTACTATATTAAATTTTTACTATGCACTGTAAACTGTGTCTTATTAAAAACCAAAAGTCAGAAAAGAACAGTGTTTGATATAAACGAAATGGACTGTGTTGTTGGTTCAAAAATAACTTTTTTTTTATTAAAAAAAAATAAACATTTTGTAACAAACGATTTTTTTTGGTGATAAAAGTGTATACTTTTCGAAGAAATTCAAAAAACTCTAACAAAAGCAAAACGTTTTCGGTACACATTTTCCAAACGTTTTTTTTTTTCTTTGCGTGTACTTACCGATGGTCAAGTATCTTAAAACTTCTTAACACCGTCTTGAAAATTGTAAGTTAGTCCATACGTGGTATATATTAAGCAAAAAAGGTATATATAGGAAAGTCTTCAAATAATTGCGAACCGATATGAACTTTTGCGAGGTAATTAGAGAACCAGAATTGAAATATGGGGGTCGTTTTATATGGGGGCTATATACAATTACGATATGGACCAAATTTTGTGTGATTGGGGATCGGATTATCTGAGTTCTATATATACCTAGAGACATATATGTACCTAGTTTGGCATGGTTGTTAGCGGCCATATACTACACGCAAAGAAAAAAAACGTTTGGAAAACGTGTACCGAAAACGTTTTTCTTTTGTCAGAGTTTTTTGAATTGCTTCGAAAATTTTAAACTTTTATCACCAAAAAAATTCGTTTGTTACAAAATTTTTATTTTTTCAATAAAAAAAGTTATTTTTGAAACAACAACATAGTCCATTTCGTTTATATCAAACGCTGTTCTTTTCTGACTTTAGGTCTTTAATAAGACACATTTTACAGTTCAAAATTTAATATACTACAATGTAATGTTGATCATTTTTTCGGAATCTTCCGAACATATCTGGAATATATGTAAAAAAAAAAAAAACAAAAAAAAAACTTCGGTCGAAGCAGGGATCGAACCCACGACCCTTGCCATGCAAGTCAGACGTAGCAACCACTGCTCCACGGTGCCAAACTAAATGTTTGTTTCTGTTAAATAAACTTTGTTTATTCGGTTCGTGGGCGCCGCAAGCTATGCTATATAAATATAACTTATATGGATATTTATCTATTGATGACCGTAACAGGTACATAGCTCAGTGGTTAGTGTGTTGGCTTACAAAGTGCATGGTCCGCGGTTCGATTCTCCGTCCAGGCGAAAGGTAAAAAAATTTTAAAAATTTATAAAATCGTATAATTTCGTCTACATTGTTGTATTACAGGAAAAGGTGTTAAGAACTAAAAATCCTCGTGGATGTGAGAAATATGTGAGGGAAAATGCAATTAGCAAGAAAACAATGTTTTTTTTTAGTTTGTCTTTATGAAATTAATTTTACATCCTGGAAAAGAATAAACGTTTATCACAAAAAGTATATACTTTTCTTCCAAATACACTTCCTTACAGCGAAAAGCAAATGAGAAACGAACTTTGTTTGTCTAAAATTTCGTTTGGGAGGAAAGAATTATTTTTTTGCGTGTAGCACAATGTACCAAATTTCAACGGAATCGGATGAATTTTCCTCCTCCAAGAGGCTCCGGTGGTCAAATCTGACCGAGCACCAAAAAGTTTTTCAGCGGTGGATTAACCCACCTCAGTAATGCTGGTGACATTTCTGAGGGTTTCAAAGCTTCTCTAAGTGGTTTCACTGCAATGTGGAACTCCGTTCGGACTCGGATATAAAAAGGAGGTCCCTTGTCTTTGAGCTTAACATGGAATCGGGCACTCAGTGATGAGAGAGAAGTTCACCAATGTGGTATCACAATGGACTGAATAGTCTAAGTGAGCCTGATACATCGGGCTGCCACCTAACCTAACCTAACCTAGTGTCCATATACTTACACAAAATACAAAATTTCAACTGAATCGGATGAAATTTGCTCATCCAAGACGCTCCAAAGCCAAATCTGGGGACCGGTTTATATAGGCACTATATATAATTATGGACCGATATAGACGAATCTTTGGCATGGTTATTAGAGACTATATACTTACACCACGTACCAACATTCACCGGATCGTATTAATTTTGCTCCTGAATGAGGTTCCGGTGGTAAAATTTTAGGATCGGTTTATATGGGCCAATATATAATTATGGGCCAATATGGATACATTTTTGCATGGTTATTAGATACTATATACTTACACCACTACTTACTTGCTCCTCCAAGAGGCTCCGGATGTCAAATTTGGGGATCGGTTTATATTGGGATATATATAATTATATACCGATATGAACAATACTAACACCACGTACAAAATTTCAACCGGATTGCATGAATTGTGATCCTCAAAGAGGCTCCGTAGTTCAAATCTGGGGATAGCTTTATATGGAGGCTATATATAATTATAGGCCGATATAGACCAATTTTTGCATAGTTGTTGGAGACCAAAAACTAACACCACGTACCAAATTTCAACCGCGATCGGATGAATTTTGCTCCTCCAATAGGCACCGTAAGCCAAACCTGGGGTCCTTTTATATGGGGACTATACGTAGAAGTGGTCCGATATGGCCCATTTGCAATACCATCCGACCTACAATAGCAACTACTTGTGCCAAGTTTCAAGTCGATAGCGTGTTTCGTTCGGAAGTTAGCGTGATTTCAACAGACGGACGGACGGACATGCTTAGATCAACTCAGAATTTCACCACAACCCAGAATATATATAGTCGTACTTTATGGGGTCTTAGAGCAATATTTCCATATGTTATAAACGGAATAACAAAGTTAATATACCCCCATCCTATGGTGGAGGGTAAAAAAACAGAGTAAGAATTAATAAAATGGTACACTGAAAAAACAGTGAACCCACCAGGAAGAAAAATTTCTGATAATTTTGGAAAAGTTTGAATATTTTTAGAAAATTTTAACTAAACAGTATTACAAACGCTGGCATCACGCCGATGTCATTAAGTAAATATTTTTCGACAAATTCAAGAAAATTTATTAGACGTAGTTAATTTTTTTCACTTGTTAAAGAAAAACTTGTAGTTTCAAGGAAAAATTTGGAGTTAAAAATTGCTAGAATGTCTTTAGTGACATACGAAGTTCATCATGAACGCATTTGTAGTAAAATTTGCAAATTTAAAGAAATACTGAACTATTTTGTGGAAGACACGAATTTAGTTAATCTTTATGCTTCATTTGTGTATATTTTTATACCCTCCATCATAGGATGGGGGTATATTAACTTTGTCATTCCGTTTGTAACACATCGAAATATTGCTCTAAGACCCCATAAAGTATATATATTCTGGGTCGTGGTGAAATTCTGAGTCGATCTAAGCATGTCCGTCCGTCCGTCCGTCTGTTGAAATCACGCTACCTTCCGAACGAAACAAGCTATCGACTTGAAACTTGGCACAAGTAGTTGTTATCGATGTAGGTCGGATGGTATTGAAAATGGGCCATATCGGTCCACTTTTACGTATAGCCCCCATATAAAGGGACCCTCAGATTTGGCTTGTGGAGCCTCTAACAGAAGCAAATTTCATCCGATCGGGCTGAAATTTGGTATATGGTGCTGGTATATGGTCTCTAACAACCATGCAAAAATTGGTCCACATCGGTCCATAATTATATATAGCCCCCATATAAACCGATCCCCAGATTTGGCTTGTGGAGCCTCTAAGAGAAGCAAATTTCATCCGATCCGGCTGAAATTTGGTACATGGTGTTGGTAGATGGTCTCTAACAATCATGCAAAAATTTGTCCACATCGGTCCATAATTATATATAGCCCCCATATAAACCGATCCCCAGATTTGGCTTGTGGAGCCTCTAAGAGAAGCATATTTCATCCGATCCAGCTGAAATTTGGTACATGGTGTTGGTAGATGGTCTCTAACAATCGTGCAAAAATTGGTCCACATCGGTCCATAATTATATATAGCCCCCATATAAACCGATCCCCAGATTTGGCTTGCGGAGCCTCAAAGAGAAGCAAATTTCATCCGATCCGGCTGAAATTTGGTACATAATGTTGGTATATGGTCTCTAACAACCATGCAAAAATTGGTCCACATCGGTCTATAATTATATATAGACCCCATATAAACCGATCTCCAGATTTGGCTTGCGAAGCCTCAAAGAGAAGCAAATTTCATCCGATCCGCCTGAAATTTGGTACATGATATTGTTATATGGTCTCTAATAACCATGCAAAAATTGGTCCACATCGGTTCATAATTATATATAGCCCCCATATAAGCCGATCCCCAGATTTGGCTTGCGAAGTCTCCAAGAGAACCAAATTTCATCCAATCCGGTTGTAATTTTGAACATGGTGTTAGTATATGATCTTTAACAACCGTGCCAGAATTGGTCCATATCGGTCCATAATTATATATAGCCCCCATATAGAACGTTCTCCAGATTTGACCTCCGGAGCCTCTTGGAGGAGCAAAATTCATCCGATCAGGTTCAAATTAGGAACGTGGTGTTAGTATATGGTCGCTAACAACCATACAACAATTGGTCCAATCACACAAAAATTGGTCCATATCGGTTCATAATCATGGTTGCCACTAGAACCAAAAATAATCTACCAAAATTTTATTTCTATAGAAAATTTTGTCAAAATTTTATTTCTATAGAAAATTTTGTCAAAATTTTATTCGGTTCATAATGAAATGTTCATCATCGTCAAAATTTTATTTCTATAGAAAATTTTGTCAAAATTTTATTTCTATAGAAAATTTTGTTCAAATTTTATTCGGTTCATAATCATGGTTGCCGCTCGAGCCAAAAATAATCTACCAAGATTTTATTTCTATAGAAAATTTTGTCAAAAGTTTATTTCTATAGAAAATTTTGTTACAATTTTATTGCTGTAGAAATTTTTGTCAAAATTTTCTTTCTATAGAAAATTTTGTGAAAATTTTTATTTCTATAGAAAATTTTATTTCTGTAGAAATTTTTGTCAAAATTTTCTTTCTATAGGAAATTTTGTCAAAAATTTTTATTTGTATAGAAAATTTTGTGAAAATCTTATTTCTATAGAAAATTTTGTTAAAATTTTATTTCTGTAGAAAATTTTGTCAAAATTTAATGTCTACTTTATCAAACTGAATTATATACGTGTTGGATCGATCTTTTTTGATTTAATATATACCACGTATGGACTTACATACAATTTAGAAGATGGTGTTAGGAGGTTTTAAGATACCTTGTCATCGGCAAGCGTTACCGCAACTTAAGTAATTCGATTGTGGATGGCAGTGTTTAGAAGAAGTTTCTACGCAATCCATGATGGAGGGTACATAAGCTTCGGCCTGGCCGAACTTACGGCCGTATATACTTGTTTTCCTCTGTTTTAGTTCATTTAACTAACGTACGTAAAAATTATTAGAGTAAAGGAAACTTTCTCAAACATAAGCATTTCTTGAACTAAAATAAACTTAAGTTGGCTTTAGTGAAATAGAGAGTTCGCTTTTTTTGAGTGTACAAATTATTTAAATTGTTATCGAAAAAACTGCTAAATCCATTCTAAAACAAGTGAGTAAAGCAGAAACTCGGGCGGGGACGACTATAGCATAGCCTAAACCATCCCTACACAAAAAGAAAACAAAAACGTTTGGAAAACATTTACCAAAAACATTTTTCTTTTGTTAGAGTTTTTGTTGAAATTTGTAAACTTTTATTACAAAAGAAAATTCATTTGTTACAAAGTTTTTATTTTTTCAATAAAAAATATTTTTGAACCAAAAACACACCCTATTTCTTTTATATCAAGCACTATGCTTTTCTGATTGACCGGAAATGTCTAATATTAGAAGCTATAGTTTATTTTGCACCAACAGAGTTAGTATACCACTAATATTGAGTCCTTTAGTAAAAACTAGGAAATCGCTCAATTAGTTTGAATTTCTGAAAATCGGCCAGTATATTTATGTAAGAGCTACATGTATATCTAAATACGATCGTCAGATCGGGTAATAAATAAGAGCATTATGTCCAAATTTGGGAGAATCGGGCGATACATATATATGGGAGCTGTAGCTAAATCTGAACCGAAGTCGGTGAAATTTTACAGACTTGAAGGATGGTAAAAAAATTATTTTGTGCCAAATTTGACGATAGTCAGTTAGTAAAAAAGCTCAACGTGACCCCATTTGTCGAAATCGGGCGAATCATATATATGGGAGCTGTATCTAAATTTGATCCGATTTCTTCCAAATAAAGCGTCCTCATCCTTGTGTCCAAAACACACTGGAATCCTGCGAACAAGAAATACATGGACAGACGGGCGGACACCAAGCACTAGATCTACTCGGGAGGTGATTCTGAGTCGATCGGTATATAATTTATGGGGACTAAAATCAATATTTCTGACAGGCAGATTTTTTGGCAGATCAAAGTTATTATACCCTGACCACTAGGTTAGGTTATGTGGCAGCCCGATGTATCAGGCTCACTTACACTATTCAGTCCATTGTGATACCACAGTGGTGAACCCTGACCACTATGTGGCTGATAAAAAGAAAAAGTGAAATTAGAGAAAAAATTTTTGTTTTTTAGTTTGTACAATGTCTTCATCCAAATGAACTTCCAAGGCACAAATTCTAAAGCAATGCAAATGGATACAAAAATAGAGTTGGAGATGATCCAAGTTTGAACTACTTCCGGATAACAAATTGGGGATTCAAACTACTTTTTTTATACCCTACACCATAGGATGGGGGTATATTAACTTTGTCATTCCGTTTGTAACACATGGAAATATTGCTCTAAGAACCCATAAAGTAAATATATTCTCGGTCGTGGTGAAATTCTGAGTCGAATTTCACGTCCGTCCGTCTGTCTGTTGAAATCACACTAACTTCCGAACGAAATAAGCTATCAACTTGAAAATTGCCACAAGTAGTTGTTATAGATGTAGGTCGGATGGTATTGCAAATGGGCCATATCGGACCACTTTTACGTATAGCTCCCATATAAACGGACCCCAAAATTTGGCTTGCAGATCCTCTAAGAGAAGCAAATTTCATCCGATCCGGCTGAAATTTTGTGCATGGTGTTAGTATATGGTCTCTAACAACCATGTAAAAATTGGTCCATAAATGTACATACCCCCCATATAAATTGATCCCCCGATTTGGCTTGCGGAGCCTCTAAGAGAAGAAAATTTCATCCGATCCGGTTGAAATTTGGTACGTGGTGTTAGTATATGATCTCTAACAACCATGCGAAAATTGTTCCATATCGGTCCATCATTATATATAGATAAACCGATCCCCAGATATGACCTGCGGAACCTCTTGGAAGAGCAAAAGTCATCCGATCCGAATGAAATTTGGAACGTGGTGTTAGTATATGGTCTCTAACAAACATGCACAAATTTATCCATATCGGTACATTATTATATATAAAACCCCATCCCTAGATTTGACCTCCGAAGCCTCTTGGAGTAACAAAATTCATCCGATTCGGATGAAGTTTGGAACATTGTGCTAGTATATGGCCGCTAACAACCATGTTAAACTTGGTCCATATCGGTATATAGTTATATATAGCTCCAAGATAAACCGATCCCCAAACACACAAAAATTGGTTCATACTTTCATAATTGTATATAGCCCCCATATAAATTGTATATAACCCCTATATTTCAATTCTGGTAATTTTCTGAGTTTCTAGACTCCGAAAAATTCATCAGATTTCTCGAGACGAACATTTTTAACAAAAATAGTCCATATGGATCCAAAATCTAATATGCTATTGATATTGTCCTATCTGGCGATCCATCAACTTAATAAGTGTGGCTCTTTCACAGGCTCATACATTGTATATTTAAGTTTTTATATATTGTTTAGTTTATACAGCCATATTTTGCCCACCCACTCTAATGAGTAAATTAGCCCATTGTGCGTAGACTACAGTGGCATTGTTCTGATACTCTGGTGATGTGCGAAATCAAACAGAAACAAAATATACGTAAAAATTTATTAAGAGGAAAATAAAACTACCATCATATATTGATACCGTATAAGTATGTACATAAGTACATGAGGTCATATATGAATCAATGAATGAAAGTCACAGTGCATTACATCATGCTCAGAAAAGTAATCAAAAATATAAAAATTCTATAGAAGCAGGAATTGGAAACAAACCTTAAAAGGAGAGTTAAGCAAACATTTGTTCTAACTTTAGTTTTGAATTTTTTTATAACCATGAGTATACTAGCATATAAAAAAACAAGTAAGGAAAGTCTAAAGTCGGGCGGGGCCGACTATATTATACCCTGCACCACTTTGTAGATCTAAATTTCCGATACCATATCACATCCGTCAAATGTGTTGGGGGCTATATATAAAGGTTTGTCCCAAATGCATACATTTAAATAGCACTCGATTTGGACAGAATTTGATAGACTTTTACAAAATTTATAGACTCAAAATTTAAGTTGGCTAATGCACTAGGGTGGAACACAATTTTAGTAAAAAAAAATATGGGAAACATTTAAATTTGAAGCAATTTTAAGGAAACTTCGCAAAAGTTTATTTATGATTTATCGCTCGATATATATGTATTAGAAGTTTAGGAAAATTAGCGTCATTTTTACAACTTTTCGACTAAGCAGTGGCGATTTAACAAGGAAAATGTTGGTATTTTGAACATTTTGACCACATATATATGGAAGCTATATCTAAATCTGAATCGATGTCAACCAAATTTTGCACGCATAGCTACAATGCTAATTCTACTCCATGTGCAAAATTTCAACTAAATCGGAGTTAAAAATTGGCCTCTGTGGTCATATGAGTGTAAATCGGGCGAAATCTATATATGGGAGATATATCTAAATCAGAACCGATTTCAAACAAATTTAGCACGCATAGCTACAATGCTAATTCTACTCCCTGTGCAAAATTTCAACTAAATCGGAGCAAAAATTGGCCTCTATGGTCATTTGAGTGTAAATCGGGCGAAACCCATATATGGGAGCTATATCTAAATCTGAACCGATTTCAACCAAATTTGGCACGCATAGCTACAGTGCTAAGTCTACTCCCTGTGCAAAATTTCAACTAAATCGGAGCAAAAAATTGGCCTCTGTGGTCATATGAGTGTAAATCGGGCGAAAGCTATATATGGGAGCTATATCTAAATCTAAACCGATTTCAACCAAATTTGGCACACATAGCTACAATGCTAATTCTACTCCCTGTGCAAAATTTCAGCTAAATCGGAGCAAAAAATTGGCCTCTGTGGTCATTTGAGTGTAAATCGGGCGAAAGCTATATATGGGAGCTATATCTAAATCTGAACCGAATTCAACCAAATTTGGCACATATAGCTATAATGCTAATTCTACTCCCTGTGCAAAATTTGAACTAAATCGGAGCAAAAAATTGGCCTCTGTGGTCATTTGAGTGTAAATCGGCCGAAAGCTATATATGGGAGCTATATCTAAATCTGAACCGATTGCAACCAAATTTGACACGCATAGCTATAATGTGAATTCTTCTCCCTGTGCAAAATTTCAACTAAATCGGAGCAAAAAAATTGGCCTCTGTGGGCAAATGAGTGTAAATCGGGCGAAAGCTATAAATGGGAGCTATATCTAAATCTGAACCGATGTGGCTGATATTTTGCAAGTTTATCGAGACTCGTAAAATATTCTGATGTACGGAATTTGAGGAAGATCGGTTGATATACACGCCAATTATGACCAGATCGGTGAAAATATATATGGCAGCTGTTTCTAAATCTGAACCGATTTTTTCCAAAATCAATAGGGATCGTCTTTGAGCAGAAACAGGACCGTATACCAAATTTTAGGACAATCAGACTAAAACTGCGAGCTGTACTTTGCACACAAAAATACACCAACAGACAGACAGACGGACAGACAGATCGACTCAGAATTTAATTCTAAGACGATCGGTATACTAAACGATGGGTCTCAGACTTTTCCTTCTTGGCGTTACATACAAATGCACAAACTTATTATACCCTGTACCACAGTAGTGATGAAGGGTATAAAAAAAAAACAATTAAGTCTAAAGCCGGGCGGGAATGACTATATAATATTCGGCACAATTCTGTTGACAAACATTTTCGAGTCCCGCAAATATGCGGCCAAGAAATAAGGTACCAAAATGGAAATGAAATAACACTGAAAAAAAGCATGACCGGTTCCAAAGATTTTCTCTTTACCCTAATGGTATTCGTAATTGGGTATTAGTCCCTAGCTAAAGAAGCGGAGAATTGAATTAAGGATACTTTCAGGACACAATTCTCTTTTAAATTTGAGTTTTGCGTACTTGATCTTGGGAAAGAAATATTAGTTTATTGGTTTTTTTTCAGAATTTTTCTTCATGTGCTATGAAAGCGCGTTGAAAACGTGTTAACGACAACTGAAACTTCAACTTAAAGTATAAACTATGCTATGTTTCAAGTAAAAACTTCTTTAAAATAAAGTTTTAACAAGTATATACGGCCGTAAGTTCGAATATTATGGATTGCGTAGAAACTTCTACTGAAGACTATCATCCACAATCGAATTACTTGGGCTGTGGTAATATTTGCCGATGGCAAGGTATCTTAAAACTCTTCTAAATTGTAAGTTAGTCCACACAGGAGCCACCGTGGTGCAATGGTTAGCATGCCCGCCTTGCATACACAAGGTCGTGGGTTCGATTCCTGCTTCGACCGAACACCAAAAAGTTTTTCAGCGGTGGATTATCCCACCTCAGTAATGCTGGTGACATTTCTGAGGGTTTCAAAACTTCTCTAAGTGGTTCCACTGCAATGTGGAACGCCGTTCGGACTCGGCTATAAAAAGGAGGTCCCTTGTCATTGAGCTTAACATGGAATCGGGCAGCACTCAGTGATAAGAGAGAAGTTCACCAATGTGGTATCACAATGGACTGAATAGTCTAAGTGAGCCTGATACATCGGGCTGCCACCTAACCTAACCTAGTCCACACGGGGCATATATTAGACACAAAAAAAACGGTTAAACATGTTTATAATTCAGTTCTTGATCGGTATATGTTATATCCGACACATTACATTTTTTAACATCTAAGCTTTCTATCTGATTAGCCCAACATTGTGATTTTTGTGTAGTTTTCTTTTTTATATAGATTTTTTTTCTATAAAATGCCTATATAGATTAACACCAGGATTCTACTTCTTAAACTTCTGGAAGCCTAATTATTTTTTAAAATTTTTTGTTTTTATAAATACATATTCTGGAAATTGTTGTTATCTACCCATATTTTGATGTGGTCTCTATAGAGTCTTGTGGCGTATTTTAATTTATTGGCCTGACATTAAAATGTAGAGTTCTTTTCATCCCTAAAATGCTGAGATTTGTCGTCGAGTCGTATCAAAATTTAAAATTAGGGTTCTTTAGGACATATAAACACATATGGGAAAATAGAATACTTATATCAGTCTATTTGTGGAACACTACACCTTAAAATTACAATTGGAATACTGTTCAAATGAGATTTAGGTACACCACCCGGAGTCGACTCCGACATCGGAGTCGAGGCTAATAAGAAATGCCCTGGGATCAATTTTTGTGCGATTTTGGGGTCGGTTTATCTGGGGGCTATATATAATTATGGACCGATATTTTCTAATTTTGCCATGGTTGTTAGCGGCCATATCCTTGGACAACGTACCAAATTTCAACCGAATCGGAGGAAATTTACTCATCCAAAAGGCTCCGGAGGTCAAATCTGGGTATGGGTTTTATGGGGACTATATATAATTATGGACCACTTTTTGCATGGGTGTTAGAGGCCATATATCAACACCACGTACCGAATTTCAACCGGATCGGATGAATTTTGCTTCTTTTTGAGGTTCCGGAGGTCAAATCTGGGGATCGGTTTATATGTGGGCTATATATAATTATGGACCGATATGGACCAATTTTTGCATTGTTGTTAGAGACTATATACTAACACCACGTACCAAGTTTCAACCGCATCGGATGAATTTTGCTCCTCCAATAGGCTCCGGAGTTCAAATCTGGGGATAGGTTTATATGGGGACTATATATAATTATGGATCGACATGGACCAATTCTTGCATGGTTGTTAGATACTATTTACTAACACCACGTACGAAATTTCAACCGGATCGGATGAACATTGCTCCTCCAAGGGACTACGGAGGTGAAATCTGAAATGCCCTGGTCTTAGAGTAATATTTCGATGTTTAACAAACGGAATGACAAAGTTAATATACCCTAAATCCTATGGTGGAGGGTATAAAAAAGTGTCCTAATTTTAAACGAAATTTGTGTTGTAGTCAAGATGCAAAAATCACAAATTGGTGGACCGGCTTGAAATTTGGTACAATTTGTTACTATTGATGTAGGTCGAATAATATGGCAATAAAGGGTGATACGGTCAAAATTTGGTCAAGGGAAAACGCGTGTAAATCGGTGAAATCGTTTATTTAAAAAATCATATTATATTTCTTTTTCAAGTTCAATTAGTATAAAATTCAGGAAAAATATTCAGTTAGGATTTCGCTTTTTCAAATCCGAATTGCCGGGCCTCACGCCTGACACCTGCCATCAGATTTTGTATAGCCACCTTGTCCACCTTCTTGCCGCAGAAAGCCAGTTTGCCTTGAACTGCTGCTCGTCCTTAGCAGTTTTTTTGGTCTTCTTTAGGTTCCGCTTGACAATAGCCCAGTATTTCTCAATTGGGCGGAGCTCTGGCGTGTTGGGAGGGTTCTTGTCCTTGGGAACCACCTGCACGTTGTTGGCGGCGTACCACTCCATGGCCTTTTTACCGTAATGGCAAGATGCCAAATCCGGCCAAAACAGTACGGAACAACCGTGTTTCTTCAGGAAAGGCAGCAGACGTTTATTCAAACACTCTTTCACGTAAATTTTTTTGTTGACAGTCCCGGAAGCTATGAAAATGCTGCTTTTCAAGCCACAAGTACAGATTGCTTGCCAAACCAGATAGTTCTTTGCCAACTTTGACAGTTTTATGTGCTTGAAAATATCTGCTACCTTTCCCCTTCCTTTTGCCGTATAAAACTCCTGTCCCGGAAGCTGCTTGTAGTCGGCTTTGACGTAGGTTTCGTCGTCCATTACCACGCAGTCAAACTTCGTCAGCATCGTCGTGTACAGCTTCCGGGATCACGCTTTGGCCGTCGTATTTTGTTTATCATCGCGATTTGGAGTCACTACCTTCTTGTAAGTCGATAGTCCGGCTCGTTTTTTGGCTCGATGCACGGTTGTAAACGATATACCCAGCTTATTTGCGGCATCTCGGAGAGAGAGGTTAGGGTTTCGCTTGAAACTACCGGCAGCTCTCTTTGTCGTCTCAGCGGCTTCCGGTTTTCGATTTCCCCCCGATCCAGACTTCCTGGCTGTCGACAAACGTTCCCCAAACACTTTAATTACATTTGTAACGGTTGATTTGGCAACTTTTAGCGATTTTGCCAGCTTTGCGTTCGAGTAGCTCGGATTTTCGCGATGCGCGAGCAAAATTTTGATACGCTGCTCTTCTTGCTTGGACGGCATTTTGACAACTGAAGAGTGAATTCCAAAATCAAAATAGGAGCAACATTCTACACACACACACACCTTCAAAATGAGGGGTGTTTTTTAAATGCAAAATGGAAAGAAATACGTCAAGTTTATATTGACCAAATTTTGACCGTATCACCCTTTATTGGAGGACCTCTTCTGATTACTAGTGCTCCTTCTTACAATCTGGTTCACATTTTGATGTGTGATGCTAGTATACCACTTTTAACAAGAATTGGTCTGTATGTAACACATCGAAATATTGGTCTCAGAACCCATAAAGTATATATACATATTCTGCGACGTGGTGAAATTTTGACTCGATCTACCGATCCCCAGATTTGACTTCTGAAGCCTTTTGGAAGTGCAAATTCCATCAGATCCAGTTGAAATTTGGTATTTGGTTGACAATGTGATATTATATTTTTAACAACCATGTTAAAAATGGTTAGTTATTTGAGGGGAAGATGAACTTTAAAATTATGTTTGCTGGGAATTAAAGCAAATTTGAAGAAATTAAAGTTTCTTTATTTTAAACAAACTTGTTATCGATGCATATTGCTTGTCCTAAAATTTAAGTTATATAATCTTTAACATTAGGCCAGTATTGTTTTTAGTTTACGTTCTATTCCATTTTTATACCCACCACCATAGAATGGTGACGGGGTATAATAAGTTTGTCATTCCGTTTGTAACGCATCGAAATATCGATTTCCGACTATATAAAGTATATATATATTCTTGATCAGGGAGAAATTCTAAGACGATATAAGCATGTCCGTCTGTCCGTCTGTCTGTCTGTCTGTCTGGCTGTCTGTTGTAATCACGCTACAGCATTCAATAATGGAGCTATCGTCCTGAAATTTGGCACAGAATCGTCTTGTGTCTGCGCGCAGGTCAAGTTCGAAGATGGGCTATATCGGGCCATGTTTTGGTATAGCCCCCATATAAACCGACCTCCCGATTTGGGGTCTTTCGCTTATAGAAACCGTAGTTTTCATCCAATTTGCGCGAAATTGAAAATCTGGAGATATTTTGGGACCTTGAAGAGGTGTGCCAAAAATGGTGAGTGTCGGTCCATGTTTTGGTATAGCCCCCATATAAACCGACCTCCCGATTTGGGGTCTTTCGCTTATAGAAACCGTAGTTTTCATCCAATTTCCGCGAAATTGAAAATCTAGAGGTATTTTGGGACCTTGAAGAGGTGTGCCAAAAATGGTGAGTGTCGGTCCATGGTTTGGTATAGCCCCCATATAAACCGACCTCCCGATTTGGGGTCTTTTGCTTATAGAAACCGTAGTTTTCATCCAATTTGCGCGAAATTGAAAATCTAGAGGTATTTTATGACCATAAAGAGGTGTGCCAAAAATGGTGAGTGTCGGTCCATGTTTTGGTATAGCCCCCATATAGACCGATCTCCCGATTTTACTTCTTGGGCTTATAGAAACCGCAGTTTTTATTCAATTTACCTGAAATTGGAAATCTAGAGGTATTGTAGGACCACAAATACGTGTGCCAAAAATTGTGAGTATCCGTCCATATTTTGGTATAGCCCCCATATAGAGCGATCTCCCGATTTGGGGTCTTGGGCTTATAGAAACCGTAGTTTTTATCCAATTTGTCTGAAATTGGAAATCTAGAGGTATTTTAGGACCATAAAGAGGTGTGCCGAGAATGGTGAGTATCGGTCCATATTTTGGTGTAGCCCCCAAATAGTATCAATTACTATTTTTTAAATTAAATTGACTAAACCAGACTAAACAAAATAATAAAGGAGCTTTAGTTATTCAACTAAATCAAAAGTTCAACCACAGATTTATTTTATAAATACCAGATTAAAAACATTGCCATCGGCAACTGCTACCACAACCAAAGTAATTCGATTATGCATGAAAATCTTTAGCGGAACTTTCTGCTGTTTATATACTTGTTTAATTTTTAGAAAAATGTAAAATCGTAAATAGGTTTTCAAATTCTGGGGGGGCTAAAATTTTTCTGGGGGGTCTAAGCCCCCTCCCCAGAGGCCTTCCTACGCTTATGGTCCCCATATAAAACGACCTCCCGATTTGGGGTCTTGGGTTTATAGAAACCGTAGTTTTTATCCAATTTGTCTGAAATTGGAAATCTAGAGGTATTTTGGGACCATAAAGAGGTGTGCCGAAAATTTATTTTATATTTTTCTTGCACACTTACAAGAGATGTTAATGATTCCTCTAAAACTCAAGCAAAAATGGTTCTTATAAATCCAGAATCTGATATAGTCCTCATAGGTGAAATCTTTAAATTTATCTTCGGGAAGTGTCCTCAAGTCCTCTAGCCCTCCTGAAATTTCAAAGGAAACCCTAATATCTGGTTCATGGTGGTGGGTATTTAAGATTCGGCCCGGCCGAACTTACTGCTGTATATACTTGTTTGATATCAAAACACTGTATTTTGAGCTTATACATTGCTATTGGACGCAAATGTTATAACTTATCATACGAGAACTCTTCATAAAAATGAAAAATCTCTTTAAAAGCCATCCATGCTCACAATACTCTTATTTTTCTTTTCAATGACGATGAATGTTCGGATTCCTCTGGGGAAGCATTTCAGTAAAAATAACTGAAAAGCAAATAACCGTAATTATCTTGACAACAATTTCCGGCATTTGTATCAAGTCAAGTGTATCGAGCAACAAACGAAATGAAATTCAACTTTAATAACTTCTTAATGTGCTGGAAGCCCAATCTGAAAGAGTATACAAGGCAATTTCCAAGATGAAGCTCCTTTTGGTAACATTGGCAAGAAACCGGTTATGAGGGAAAACCAAAACAAATGACGTTTGTCCTGTTCATTTTGGGGAATGGTAATTTTAATAGTTGATGAAGCTTGGAAATGTAGTTGCCAACCATTGATGGAACAAGGTCTATGCTATTGGAATACAATATTGCATAAAGGTATATTTTTCATAAAATGGTGGAAAATCTGAAAAAAAATCTAGATCTTTAACAAGTAAGGAAAGTCTGCAGTCGGGCGGGGCCGACTATATTATACCCTGTAGATTAACATGTACGATACCCTGTCAAATCCTTCATATATGTTGAGTGCTACACGCAAAGAAAAAAAACGTTTGGAAAGCGTGTACCGTTTTAATAAGACTCATTTTCATAGTAAAAAATTAATGTAGTAGTATGTAATGTTGAACATATTTTCGGAGTCTTCCGAACATATCTGGAATATATGAAAAAAAACAAGTATATACCGCCGTAAGTTCGGCCATAACCAAATCTCTAGATCGGTTTATATGGGGGCTATATATGATTACGGACTGATATGGACCACTTTTGGCATGGTTGTTAAATATCATATACTACCACCACGTACCAAATTTCAACCAAATCGGATGAATTTTGCTTCTCCATAAGGCACCGGAGGTCAAATCTGGGGATCGGTTTATATGGGGGCTATATACAATTATGTACTGATACGAACCAATTCCTGCATTGTTGTTGGATACAATATACTAACATCACGTACCAAATTTCAACCGAATCGGATGAATTTTGCTCTTCCAATGGACTCCGGAGGTCAAATCTGGGGATCGGTTTATATGGGGCCTATATATAATTATGGACCGATTTCGACCAATTTTTGCATGGGTGTTTGAGGCCGTATATTAACACCACGTACCAAATTTGAACTGAATCAGATGCATTTCGGTGTTCCAAGAGGCTCCGGAAGTCAAATATGGTGATCGGTTTATATGACGGCTATATATAATTATGGACCGATGTTGACCAATTTTTGCATGGTCATTAGAGACCATATACTTACACCATATACCAAATTTCAGCAGGATCGGATGAAATTTGCTTCTCTTAGAGGCTCCGCAAGCCAAATCGGGGGATCGGTTTATATGGGGGCTATATATAATTATGGACCGATGTGGACCAATTTTTGCGTGGTTGTTAGAGATCATATACTAACACAATGTACCAAATTTCAGCCGGATCGGATAAAATTTGCTTCTCTTAGAGGATTCGCAAGCCAAATTTGGGGGTCCGTTTATATGGGGGCTATACGAAAAAGTGGACCGATATGGCAATACCATCCGACCTACATCAATAACAACTACTTGTGCCAAGTTTCAAGTCGATAGCTTGTTTCGTTCGGAAGTTAGCGTGATTTCAACAGACGGACGGACACGCTCAGATCGACTCAGAATTTCACCACGACCCAGAATATATATACTTTATGGGGTCTTAGACCAATATTTCGATGTGTTACAAACGGAAAGACAAAGTTAATATACCCCCCCATCCTATGGTGGAGGGTATAAAAAAAAAACTTTTTGGTTTTCGGTCGAAGCAGGGATCGAACCCCCGAACCTTGGAATGCAAGGGGACGTAGCAACCATGCAATTTTAAAAAAGCGTATTTATTCTAGCGATTTAGCTGTGGATCTCGCACATATAGGTACTGAATTTTTGGTTGGACAATCTTAATCTTTATGTATTCTATGAAATTCTGGGTATTCTCTCTCTCTGTCTTTTTCTGGGTATATGGTCATATTTACCTAAATCGGAACATATAAATGGTGTCTTTCTCTAAATCTAACTCAAATTAAATTCGGCACTTAACGATGATGTTAAATCGACTTTCAACACCCAAAAAAATTTACTTATATGTAAAGATTTTGGCCTATTCTTAAGGGATTTGGTTTTGATTACGAGCGTTTCAGTTTGCGATATCCCAGCAGAAACGTAGTTTGGATCCCCTATCTCTGATCCGGAAGTAGTGTAAAATTGGATTACATGGGCTTGTCATATCCTTTGCTTTGCTTTAGAAGTTGTGCCTTGCAAGTTCATTTGAATGAAGAAATTAAAAACAAAAAAATAAAATATAAAACTAATTTTGTAACTTTTTCACTTTTTATTTTCGGCATATATTTTTGTATAAATATATTTTTCCATTTAAACGCAAAACAAATTGGCAAAGCCTTCGCAAGCGAATTTCCTTGGGTGTGAAAGATTAAAAAAAATTAAATAAAAATATATTTGGATTTATTGTTGCATTAGTGTAGCAACAAACAAAAATCAAAAATAAGATTAAGAAATTGTAGCTATGTGAGAAGATGATGCACAGTGGTGGTGTGGAATAATTCTTGTACACTGAGAAAACTGTGAACCCACCAGGAAGAAAAATTTTGGTTAATTTTAAAAATAAGTTAATATTTTTCGACAATTTCAAGAAAACTTATTTGGCATAATTATTTATTTTTTTCCACTTGTTGAAGAAAATTTTGTAGTTTGAAGAAAAAATTGAAGTTGAAAATTGCAAGAAAGTCTTTAGTGAAATTCAAGATGGGCGCATTTGTTGTAAACTTTACAAATTAAAAGAAATAATGGACTATTTTGTGAGAAGTATGAATTTAGTAAATCTCTATGCTTCATTTGTGTATAATTTTTCCCGGAAGGGAACTTTCTCCAAACATATCGTGAACTAAAATAAAGTTAAATTGGCTTTAGTGAAATAGAGGGTTCACTTTTTTTGAGTGTATGTAATTTCCATAGAAAATTAATATATAAGACCCAAATAAAATTATCTCACCCAGCCAGATCTACACTAAAGACTATGGAAACTTGCATTAGCCAGCAAAGAAACATATTGTGGAAATTGCGTTTTCTTTTCAGTAGCTTCATAATCAATTCCTCAATCTTTCATGTTCAATAAACTACCCAGCAAAAAATTTGGAAGTTCTTCTAAAAGCACAACTTTTAAAGTACTTCCATGTCCTTCCAGAGAAGTTCTTTATTTTAACTACCCAGGAGGTTATTTTGATTCAATTTTGATTAACCAGCATTTTTCACATTTTTAATAGGTCATTTTTAGTTTTTTTTATACCCTCCACCATAGGATAGGGGTATATTAACTTTAATCACTCCGTTTGTAACACATCGAAATATTGCTCAGTCTGTTAAAATCACGCTAACTTCCGAACGAAACAAGCTATCGACTTCAAACTTGGAACAAGTGTTGTTATTGAAGTAGGTCGGATGGTATTGCAAATGGGCCATATCGGTCCACTTTTACGTATAGCCCCATATAAACGGACCCCCAGATTTGGCTTGTGGAGCCTATAAGAGTAGCATATTTCATCCGATCTGGCTGAAATTTGCTACATGGTGTAAGTATATGGTCTCTAACAACCATGCAATAATTGGTCCACATCGGTCCATAATTATATATAGCCCCCATATAAACCGATCCCCAGATGTGGCTTGCGGAGCCTCTAAGAGAAGCAAATTTCATCCGATCCGGCTGAATTTTGGAACATGGTGTTAGTATATGTTCTTTAATGACCATGCAAAAATTGGTCCACATCGGTCCATAATTATATATAGCCCCAATATAAACCGATCCCCCCCGATTTGGCTTGCGGTGCCTCTAAGAAACGAAAATTTCATCCGATCCGGCTGAAATTTGGTACATGGTGTTGGTATATGTTCTCTAATGACCATGCAAAAATTGGTCCATATCGTTCCATAATTATATATAGCCCCCATATAAATCGATTCCCAGATTTGTCCTCCGGAGCCTCTTGGAGGAGCAAAATTCATCCGATCCGGTTGAAATTTGGAACATGGTGTAAGAATGTCGTCTCTAACAAATACACAAGAATTGGTCCATATCGGTCCATAATTATATATAGCACCCATATAAACCGTTCCCCAGATTTGATCTCCAGAGCCTCTTGGAGGAGCAAAATTCATCCGATCCGGTTGAAATTTGCAACGTGGTGTTAGTATAAGGCCGCTAATATCCATGCCAAAATTGGTCCATATCGGTCTATAGTTATATATAGCCGATCCCCAATCACACAAAAATTGGTCCATATCGGTTCATATTCATGGTTGCCACTCGAGCCATAAATAATCTACCAAAATTTTATTTTTATGGAAAACATTGTCAAAATGTTATTTCTATAGAAAATTTTGTCAAAATTTTATTTCTATAGAAAATTTTGTCAAAATTTTATTTCTATAGAAAGTTTTGTCAAAATTTTATTTCTATAGAAATTTTTTTCTAAATTTTATTTCTATAGAAAATTTTTTCCAAATTTAACTTCCATAGAAAATGTTGTCAAAATTTTATTTGGTCAAAATTTTATTTCTATAGAAACTTTAAACATAATTATATACGTATTTAATCGGCCTTTTTTAGTTTAATATATACTACGTATGGACTACCTTGTAATTTAGAAGACGATGTTAGGAAGTTTTAAGATACCTTGCCATTGGCAAGTGTTACCGCAACCCCAGTAATTCGATTGTGGATGACAGTCTTCAGTAGAAGTTTCTACGCAATCCATTGTGGAGGGTACATAAGCTTCGGGCTGGCCGAACTTACAGCCGTATATACTTGTTTTTGTTTCATATAGTTTAAAAACAGAGTAAGAATTAATGAAGTAGTACAAATTATTAAAAAAATTTGTCGAAAAAAGTGCTAAATCCATTCTAGAAAAAGTGCAAATTTTTGAAAAGTTTTGAGGTCAAACGTTTCAGACAAGCGCTCGAATGCATTTAAACTCATAAAAAATTATAAAAAGTTATTTATTTTGCAAAATATCATACAATTTTTTAATACACATCCAAAACACTGAATTCGGATCACACCTTAAGAAGTGATGCAAATTAAGTGCAACTGCTGTTAAAATGGTGGACATCCGTTCTATGACAAACTCAAGCAGGGTTTGGACGTGGCTATTCAACGATAGATAACATTTTTAATCTCACAAGCATAATTCAATTAAATCGCAAGGACAAAAAGAACACCTACGCTTTCTTCGTCGATTTCTCCTTGGCGTTCGATATGATCCCCCGAAACTCGCTTTTCTATAAGATCTCAACGCTAGGTCTTTCTGATAAATATATTGCAATCTATTTACGAGAATAATTTCAGTCAGGTCTGGGAGGATGGTCACTCTCTGAACCTTTTGCAGTCACCCAAGGGGTTAAACAGGGATGTTTGCTAAGCCCAGCTCTTTTTTCACTCTATCTGAATGACTTCCATAGTGTACTACCAGATGTTTTCTTCATTGGAGAGAAGAATATAAAATTACTTTTGCACGAGGACGACATTGTTTTTATACCCTCCACCATAGGATGGGGATATAGTAACTTTGTCATTCCGTTTGTAACACATCGAAATATTGCTCTAAGACCCCATAAAGTATATATATTCTGAGTCGTGGTGAAATTCTGAGTCTATCTGAGCATGTCCGTCCATCCGTCCGTCTGTTGAAATCACGCTAACTTCCGAACGAAACAAGCTACCCACGTGAAACTTGGCACAAATACTTGTTATTGATGTAGGTCGGATGGTATTGCAAATGGGCCATATCGGTCCACTTTTACGTATAGCCCCCATATAAACGGACCCCCAAATTTGGCTTGCAGACCCTCTAAAAGAAGCAAAACTCATCCGATTTGGCTAAAATTTGGTACATGGTGTTAGTATATGGTCTCTAACAACCATGCCAAAATTGGTCGCAATCGGTCCATAATTATATATAGCATCCATATAAACCGATCCCCAGATTTGACCTCCGGAGCCCCTAGGAAGAGCAAAATTAATCTGATTCAGTTCAAATGTGGTACGTGATGTTAGTACATGGTATCCAACAACCATGCAGGAATTGGTTCATATCAGTCCATAATTATATATAACTCCCATAAAACCGATCCCCAGATTTGACCTCCGGTGCCTTTTGGAGAAGCAAAATTCATCCGATCTAGTTGAAATTTGGTACGTGGTGGTAGTATATGATATTTAACAACCATGCCAAAAGTGGTCCATATGAGTCCATAATTACCCAGCAAAAAAAGTGTTGCCTAAAAAGTAATGCAAATGTTCTTTTCGGATCCAGAAGTGGTGCAAAATTGACGCAGAAGCGATGAATTTAACATGGGCTTGTCATAGGACGGAAGTCCTCCATTTCAACAGCCGTTGCACTGAATTTGCATCACTTCTATAGGTGTGATCCGAATTCAATGTTGGATGTAAATTAAAAAATTCTGTGATATTTTGTCAAATAAATAATTTTTATAATTTTTAATGGATTCGAACGCTTGTCGGAAACGTTTGACCTCAAATACTTTCAAAAATTCACAATTTTTTCAGATTGGATTTAGGATTTTTTTCGACAAAATTTAAATGATTTGTATCATTTTATGAATTCTTACTCTATTTGAAACAAAAAAAGTTAAAATTACACGCAGAGAAGGAATATTATCACCTCAAACATGTTTCAAGAGCAAAATGTTATTTTTGTATGGTGACCATGTAACATATTTGTCACTAAAATGTTATTTTCTCGTCAAATATAACCTGCTTGCCGAAATCAGATACATGATTTCCGAGAAAATAACATGGTTGCGAAAACCATGTTACATGGTCGCCATCCAAAAAGAACAACTCTTAAAACATGTTTGAGGTGATCATATTCCTTCTCTGGGTGTACCCATTAAAAGTATGAAAAAACCAAGTCATAAAAAATTGAATTAAAAGAACTTCCTGGGTAGTTAAAGTAAAGAACATCATTGGGAGTGCATCTTATGGAAGTGCTTTTAAAGTTGTGCCTTTGGAAGAACTTCCAAAATTTTTTGCTGGGCATATATAGCCCCCATATAAACCGATCCCGAGATTTGGTTTTGGAGCCTCTTGGTACATTGTGCTAGTATATGGCCGTTAACAACCATGCCTAACAAGGTCCATATCGATCTATAGTTATATATAGCCCTCAGATAAATCGATCCCCAATCGCACAAAAATTGGTCCATATCAAGTTCATAATTGTATATAGCCCCCATATAAGCGACACCCATATTTCAATTCTGGCTCCCTACGTACCGTGCAAAAGTCCATATCGATTCGTAATTAGTTGTAGATTAACCTATACATATCTTGTTTGTCTAATATAAATCACGTATGGACTAACTTACGGCCGTATATAAAGGGTGATTCTTTTGAGGTTAGGATTTTCATGCATTAGTATTTGACAGATCACGTGGGATTTCAGACATGGTGTCAAAGAGAAAGATGCTCAGTATGCTTTGACATTTCATCATGAATAGACTTACGATCTGCCACAACGTCGAATTTTCAGTGAATGGGCCCTAGATAAGTTGGCAGAAAATCCGCTTTTTTATCGACAAATTTTGTTCAGCGATGAGGCTCATTTCTGGTTGAATGGCTACGTAAATAAGCAAAATTGCCGCATTTGGAGTGAAGAGCAACCAGAAGCCGTTCAAGAACTGCCCATGCATCCCGAAAAATGCACTGTTTGGTGTGGTTTGTACGCTGGTGGAATCATTGGACCGTATTTTTTCAAAGATGCTGTTGGACGCAACGTTACGGTGAATGGCGATCGCTATCGTTCGATGCTAACAAACTTTTTGTTGCCAAAAATGGAAGAACTGAACTTGGTTGACATGTGGTTTCAACAAGATGGCGCTACATGCCACACAGCTCGCGATTCTATGGCCATTTTGAGGGAAAACTTCGGAGAACAATTCATCTCAAGAAATGGACCGGTAAGTTGGCCACCAAGATCATGCGATTTGACGCCTTTAGACTATTTTTTGTGGGGCTACGTCAAGTCTAAAGTCTACAGAAATAAGCCAGCAACTATTCCAGCTTTGGAAGACAACATTTCCGAAGAAATTCGGGCTATTCCGGCCGAAATGCTCGAAAAAGTTGCCCAAAATTGGACTTTCCGAATGGACCACCTAAGACGCAGCCGCGGTCAACATTTAAATGAAATTATCTTCAAAAAGTAAATGTCATGGACCAATCTAACGTTTCAAATAAAGAACCGATGAGATTTTGCAAATTTTATGCGTTTTTTTTTTTTAAAAAAAAGTTATCAAGCTCTTAACAAATCACCCTTTACTTGTTTTTTTTTCATATATGTTAAAAACAGAGTAAGAATTAATGAAGTGGTACAAATTATTAAAATTTTGTCGAAAAAAGTGCTAAATCCATTCTAAAACAAGTAAGGAAAGTCTAAAGTCGGGCGGGGCCGACTATATTATACCCTGCACCACTTTGTAGATCCAAATTTTCGATACCATATCACATCCGTCAAATGTGTTGGGGGCTATATATAAAGGTTTGTCCCAAATACATACATTTAAATATCACTCGATCTGGACAAAATTTGATAGACTTCTACAAAATCTACAGACTCAAAATTTAAGTCGGCTAATGCACTAGGGTGGAACACAATGTTAGTAAAAAAATATGGGAAACATTTAAATGTGAAGCAATTTTAAGGAAACTTCGCAAAAGTTTATTTATGATTTATCGCTCGATATACATGTATTAGAAGTTTAGTAAAATTAGAGTCATTTTTACAACTTTTCGACTAAACAGTGGCGATTTTACAAGGAAAATGTTGGTATTTTGACCATTTTTGTCGAAATCAGAAAAACATATATATGGGAGCTATATCTAAATCTGAACCGATTTCAACCAAATTTGGCACGCATAGCTACAGTGCTAATTCTACTCTCTGTGCAATGTGGTCATATGAGTGTAAATCGGGCGAAAGCTATATATGGGAGATATATCTAAATCTGAACCGATTTCAACCAAATTTGGCACACATAGCTACAATGCTAATTCTACTCCCAGTGCAAAATTTCAACTAAATCGGAGCTAAAGATTGGCCTCTGTGGTCATATGAGTGTAAATCGGGCGATCTATATATATGGGAGCTATATCTAAATCTGATATATGGGACCGTATTAGTGCATATCGGGCGAAAGATATATACGGGAGCTATATCTAAATCTGAACCGATTTCAATGAAATTTGGCACACTTGACTATAGTACTAATTGTTCTTCTTGTGCAAAATTTTAAGCCAATCAGAGTAAAACTCTGGCTTCTGGGGCCATATAAGTCCATATCGGGCGAAATATATATATGGGAGCTATATCTAAATCTGAACCGATTTCTTCCAAAATCAATAGGGATCTATTCTGAGCCAAGACACATACTTGTGCCAAATTTGAAGTCGATTGGACTAAAACTGCGACCTAGACTTTGATTACAAAATGTGTTCACGGACAGACGGACATGGCTATATCGACTCAGGAGCCCACCCTGACCATTATTGCCAAAGACACCATGTGTCTATGTCGTCTCTTTCTGGGTGTTGCCAACATATGCACTAACTTATAATACCCTGTTCCACAGTGTGGAGCAGGGTATAAAAAGTGCGAATTTTTGAAAAGTTTTAAGGTCAAACGTTTCAGACAAGAGCTCGAATGCATTTAAACTCATAAAAAATTATAAAAAGTTATTTATTTTGCAAAATATCATAAAATTTTTTAATACACATCCAAAACACTGAATTCGGATCACACCTTAAGAAGTGATGCAAATTCGGTACAACGGCTGTTAAAATGGTGGACATCCGTTCCCCCCGAAACTCGCTTTTCTATAAGCTCTCAACGCTAGGTCTTTCTTCTTAGATGATAAATATATTGCAATCGATTTACGAGAATAATTTCAGTCAGGTCTGGGATGGTTCCTCACTCTCTGAACCTTTTGCAGTCACCCAAGGGGTTAGACAGGGATGTTTGCTAAGCCCAGCTCTTTTTTCACTCTGCCTGAATGACTTACATAGTGTACTAACTACCAGATGGTTTTTTTCATTGGAGAGAAGAATATAAAATTACTAGCCTATAAAACTACAAGCGATGATAGACAAATTATGGGAGTATTGCTCACTATGGGCTCTTAAGCTGAATCTAACTAAATCTAAGATTGTTATTTTTAGGAAGGGGAGCAGGATAAGGGCGGATTTGGCTTGGGTTTAAGGCACGGAGCCTAATAACCTTTCCATTAATAGCCACCTTAGGGTCGAACTACAGACGGCGAAAATGGCCATTACATCACCATGGCAGCGATATGTGAATAATGGGAAAATATCGCTCTCAAAGAAACTGAAAATGTTCGATACAGCTGCCAAAACGATTTTATTCTATGGAGCTCAGATATGAGGGTTTCAGAGCTACGACCAAGTGGAGAAGCTCCTCAGAGTTTTCATCAAGAAGATAATGCATCTGCCTATCAACACTCTAAATTATATGTTGCCAATTGAAACTGGTATACCCAGTATGTTCGCAGAGACTATCAAACTTCATTTCTCATACGTAAATAAGGTTTTATCATTACCAGTGGGAAGACTTCCCCGCTCGTGTTTCCTGGGCGGAAAGCTGGGAGTTTTTAGGTACGCAATGCGGCCTAAACGTTAACTGGAATCTTAGAGAACAGGCACTCATCTTGCTCCATGATGAACTTATTCGCGATATATCGGAAAGGAAACGGGAGTTGAACAGGGACAGGGACAGAGCTTTATGCTCACAATTTCATGACCTATACCCGTATCTCCAATACGACATTCCTCGGTATATTCAGGACAATTTCTCACAACGACATATGTGTGTAATATTCCGAGCACGAGGCGGCTTACTAGATTTAAATGCAAGGCCATTCAAAGATAACAAAGATGGTTATTGCACAATTTGTAATATGAGTGTTCCAGAAAATACATTTCATTTTATAGAGGTATGTCCAATTTTTGCAAAGGAGAAGAAAAAATGTTTTGGAAAGAGTATTTTATCGGTAGATGAAACGGAAAAAAATTGACACAGTTAGGTATATATCTAACTAACAGCATGAACTATAGGAAACTTATACTCTGTAAATTTGATCAATAAAAAGTTAAAATGGAAATAGCGAATACTAATATCTCAAGACATAATTTAGCCAATCTGACACACAACTAAATGTTATGTCATATAAGATTTTCTTTTTCTTTCATATTTATTAATTGTTAATTTTGTAACTCAATTATAAATAAAATCTTTTCTAATCTAATCTAATCTGCTAACACAACGTACCAAATTGCAGCCTGTTCGGATGAAATTTGCTCCTCCAAGAAGCTCCGGAGGTAAAATCTGAGGATAAGCTGTTATAGGGAGTTATATTTTGCGTGAATATTAACGACCCTATAATAACACCACATACCAAATTTAAACCAGATCGGCTGAAATTTGACCCTCCAAGAGGATCCGCAAGCAAAATCTGGGGATCGGTTTATATGGGGGCTATATATAATTATGGGCCGACATGGACAAATTTTTGCATGGGTGTTATTGGCCATATCTGTGGCACCGCCAGAACCTGTGGCTCAGCGGTCGTTTCCTATCGAGGAAACTGTATCGGAATCTAGAATAAGATGGGCGTTAAATAGCTTTGGACCATTCAAATCCCCCGGACCTGATGGAATTACTCCGGCGGAGTTACAAGCAGTGACTGACAAAATTACCCCTGGTTGTCCGCGATATATAAAGGATGTATCAACTTATCATATATCCCAGGAAAGTGGAGGGAAACAAAAGTCGTTTTTATACCTAAAGCGGGAAAAGCCTCTCACTAGAGGGCGAAGGATTTCCGACCAATCAGCTTATCCTCATTCCTACTTCAGACTCTGGAGAGGATGATAGATGTTTGTCTTAGAACTAGCATCGATTCAAGTTTGTTCTCGAAACGACAGCATACATACTCGAAGAGCAGGTCTACTGAGACCGCATTACATGAACTAGTCAGCTTTATTGAAAGCTCACTATCTGTCAAAGAATACACAATCGTGGCGTTTCGAAGGGGCGTTCAGTAATATCCATCCGAGCTCGATATTAAATGGACTGACAACTCTGAATGTTGATCCATGTATACTTAGGCTGTTAGACGAACTTCTAATGAAGAGACGTATTTCAGCCACACTAGGACAAGCAAACAGACAAAAGGTATGTGAACAGAGGCACTCCCCGAGGAACAGAGGCACTCGCCTCTTCTTTGGCATGTTGCTATAAATAATCTTCTGGTTACCCTAGAAAAAGAAAGGATAAAAGTGGTGGCAGACGCAGATGATGTGGCTCAAGCAGTCAGGGGAAAATTCCCATCCACAATCAGAGATATTATTCAGAGGGCCCTCCGGATGACTGAGAAATGGGCGAAAGACAATGTTCTTGGGGTAAATCCTGCAAAGACAGAACTAGTCATGTACTGCAAAGATCGCAAAACTTCCACGGTTAGGTCCATTTCCTTAGGGGATATTGAGATTCCCTTTGGTGAGTGTGCAAAATACCTTGGCGTTGTTTTGGACAGGAAGCTGAACTTTAAGTTAATATTTAAGAAAGGACGAGAAAAGCAACGGTAGCTTTGTACTCGTGCAAAAAGGCAATAGGAAAAAAGTGGGGACTAAAACCAAATATTGTGCATTGGCTATACACGGCAGTGGTTAGACCTATAATACTATATGGTGTTGTAGTCTGGTGGCCAGCACTTCACCAGCCAACAAGTATAGACAAAGTTCAGCGTATGGCGTGTTTGTGTATCTCAGGCGCATTCAGCAAAACAGGAACAAATTCCCTTTAGACATTTTGGCCGAACAGTCTTCTGCAACAACGGCTGTGCGGTTGCGCGAGCTATCGCTGTGGTCGGAAAAAAGTTACGGTCACAGTTCGGTCCTCAAAATAATGCCAGATTTGCCTAGCGTAGTGGATTACACTTTGGCGAGTCCACTTTTCGACAAAAAGTTTGAGACTCTAATCCCCAACAGTGAGGCGTGGTGTACACAGACCCCGGGGAATAAAAGATTTATAGATTTCTACACTGATGGCTCCAAATTGGATGGACAATTGGGTTTGCGAGTATATTCTAATGATCTGGAACTTCGAATAGCGAAAAGATTACCTAATCACTGTAGTGTTTTTCAGGCTGAAATATTAGCAATAAGAGAGGTGGCGAAAATATGGGCATTAATATATACTCAGACAGTCAACCTGCAATAAAATCCTTGGACTTTGTGTTCCTCAACTCGAAAACGGCCATCGACTGCCGCAAATCTCTCAATGAGATGGCCGAGCAGTACAATATTCACTAATATGGGTGCCTGGCCATAGGAACATACCGGGGAACTGCGAAGCGGATGAGTTGGCAAGGCTAGGGTACCTTACATATTCCATGGGACCTAGAATCTGTTGGTATGCCCCTGGCTACCTGCAAGCTCATGCTGCGTGAGAAGGCTGTTTTGATGGCAAATGTTCGATGGGAGAATTGCTAGGGCTGTAACGACACCAAGAAAATGTGGCCCCATTTAAACTTAAACCGCACACTAGATATGCTAGTGTTCTCGAGACGTCAGATATCTCTCCTGATATCTGCTATAACGGGTCGCTGCCTGATAGGCGATTTTGCAAAAACTATACTATTGTATGAGCTGTCATGATGCGGAGGAAAAGGAATCAATTAAACACCTCTTGTGTGAGTGTCCTGCATTTTGTGTAAAGCGCAAGCAACTTTTAGGGGCATATAGCTTCAGATTACTGGGGGATCTGGAAAACGTTAACTTAAGCAGTCTGCTAATGTTTTTGGAAGAATCTGGTTGGTTCAACAAAGAAAAATAATCAAGAATGTTCAACAGTTAAAACTAGAAGTGCCCATTTGTAATAGGTACTTTTAGTTAATGTGGTATCACAATGGACTGAATAGTCTAAGTGAGCCTGAATCTTAATCGGGCTGCCCTTTAACCTAACCTAACCTAACACAACGTACAAAATTTCAACCGAATCGGATGAAATTTGCTTCTCCAAGAGGCTCCGCAAGTCAAATATGGGGTCGGTTTATGTAACGTAGACCGATATGGCCCATTTGCAATACTATTAGACCTACATCAATAATAAAAAATAAATAAATTTTAAATACAAGATACAAAATCTTTATAATCAGCCTTAGCCCATATTTTAAGCCTTTTATCTTTAATGCAAAGCTTCAATATTTCAGTTAATTTATAGATTATTACTTCAAATCAAAAATGCTCTTCATTAGTTTGAAGAAAATTTGCCTTACCATAAAGACATGCGACTTTATTGGAGGGACGCAAATTTCAAAGATTTGTATCCGAAATTTAAAGAAAAATTTTACAGCAAAGACAATGAACCTATTTTAAATAAAATTTCTTTAATTTAACAAAAAAATGCGCTTAATATTATGTAAATTGCGTGTACTAAAACTTAAGTTGCCAAATCTTTCATATTAGGTAAATATGTTTTCAGATTGCGTACATAATTCAATACCCGTATCATGTGGTGGAGGATATTAAAATATTAGTGATACTTTCTTTTTTTTGTGAAGGCAAATTTATATACCGGTTCCCATACCATTGAATAGTATCTCAAAACTCTCTCGTTCTCTATTACCAGGATGCTTTTAAGAAAATTTATTATTTTATTGCCTCTTTAAAATTAAACAACAATGAATGCCAAGTACCTTTATCTTATGAACATTTCCAACTCATAGAATATTCATAAGGTTACCTCACACGAAATGAGGATAATTAAATAATTTGCAGCTGAAATGTTTTCATAATTTAAAATATCTTTTGTTCTAAGTACCATAGAGGATCGAACTGTGGAAAGGCATAAGAAATAATTTCCAGCGAATGCAAAGTGTTACATTAGATTATATCCCAAGAGAGCATTGGAAATATAAGTCCTTATTTAAAGAAATTTGGTTAATATCTACCAGTATGATATCCCATAGGGAAGAAAAAAAATTGTGATAATTTCTTCTTACCCCTTTACTGAATGGATATTGGGCCTTAAAGAATCTCAAGTACAATAAATGATAACATAAGGGCTGAAAGTTGGTCATCCCAGTCGCTTGCTATCAAATTAGATGCGGCAATTTCTCCCACTTCTTTTTTGTTTTTGTGAAATATACGATGAGTAGAGAAGGGCACTTAGTTTTGTGGTTTTACCCGTTTAAGCTATAGTGGGGGGTTGGTGATCCCAGGATTCTTTTGGGATGATGGCACAAATGGCACAGACCAAATCAAACCTCAAAAAGTAAACTCACACCCAGTCAATCGTACCAGCTTGTCAAAAGTTATAAACTTTTGTTTTATGATTTTTCATTTGTGATAAGGATAACATGCTTGCCAGGATACAGCATGGATATCCCTTTAAGAGGAATACAAAAGAATATTGCTTGGCCACACATTAAAAGGCAGTTGAAATTCCTGTTGCTATTGCTTCACGAGGACACACACAAACACTAATGTAACCAAATAAACACAAACACAAGCGCACATAATAAAAACAAACAACATTTCATTCATTCATTCATTCATTCATTCATCTTCTCCAACTGTGCAATATTAAATGTTAATTTAAGCGTGAAATTACACATTTACGAAAGGAATTTGTTGATTCCTTCAAGGGTTCTTGTATGCTTAGAAAGCTTCTCTCTCTCTCTCTCTCTCTCTGTATGTGTGTGTGTGGCTAGTAGGTATGCTGGCCATTTTCTTGGGATAATATTACCATATCCTTTCGGCCAACCACCAATGTCTTACCGTGATGAATGGTTATGCAGCAACATTGAAAAAGGTCTCAACGGAGAGATAATAGAATGATAAAACCTTGAGAATAGACCAAATACAACTTCATTATATCACTGGTATAATTTAATCTTGAAAATTTGTGAATTATCTCTAGATATAAATTTGAGTAAGCAATTCATTCAAATTAAAGGTGTTGTAAACTATTAACTCTATAAAGTACACAGATATTTCGTCTTTAATATAATATCCAGCAAAAAAAAAGCGTCGCCAAAAAGTAGTGAAAATGTTTTCCTTTTTTGGATCCGGAAGGGGTGCAAAATTGACGCAAAAGCGACGAATTTAACATGGGTTTTCATAGGATGGATGTCCACCATTTCAACAGCCATTGCACTGAATTTGCATCACATCTTAAGGTGTGATCCAAATTTAGTGTTTTGGAAGTGAGTTAACAAATGTTGCGATATTTTTCCAAATATGATTATGATTTTTAATGCATTCTAACCACGGTTGCCACACTTGGTAGAATTCTACTAAAAATGATAGATTTTTTACTGTTTTGCTAAACATTCCTCTCCAACTAAGAGGTACTTCCATTTTCTAAGAAATAAAATTTGGAAAAATATTCTAGAGAAATAAAATTTGGACAAAATTTTCTAGAGATATAAAATTTTGACAAAATTTTCTAGATAAATAAAATTTGGACAAAATTTTCTAGAGATATACAATTTTGACAAAATTTCTAGAGAAATAAAATTTTTAAAAAATTTTCTATAGAAATAAAATTTGGACAAAATTTTCTATAGAAATAAAATTTGGATAAAATTTTCTAGAGAAATAAAATTTTGACAAAATTTTCTATAGAAATAAAATTTGGACAAAATTTTCTATAGAAATAAAATTTGGACAAAATTTTCTATTGAAATAAAATGTTTAACAAATTGTCTATAGAAATAAAATTTGGACAACATTTTCTAAAGAAATAAAATTTGGACAAAATTTTCTAGAGAAATAAAATTTGGAGAAAATTTTCTAGAGAAATAAAATTTGCACAAAATTTTCTATAGAAATAAAATTTGGACAAAATTTTATAGAGAAATAAAATTTGTACAAAATTTTCTAGAGAAATAAAATTTGTACAAAATTTTCTAGAGAAATACAATTTTGACAAAATTTTCTATAGAAATACAATTTAGACAAAATTTTCTAGAGAAATAAAATTTGGACCAAATTTTCTATAGAAATAAAATTTGGACAAAATTTTCTATAGAAATAAAATTTTGACAAAATTTTCTATAGAAATAAAATTTTGACAAAATCTTCTATAGAAATAAAATTTTCTATAAAAATAAATTTTTGTCGAAATTTTTTATAGAAATAACATTTTTATTGTTGTTTATTTCAGCTTAAAATCATACGCTGACTAAACTACAAGACTAGCCTAACCAACAGTAGGAAAAGTATGTTTGTCAAATTTAGTTGGGATTTTTTTAATTTTGTAGATTTGTGTGTAAAACTTTCTTCAAATTTTGTTAGATTATTTTTGGCACGAGTGGCAGCCGTGATTCTAATGCTTGTCTAAAACCGTTTGACCTCAAATATTTTCACAAATTTGGAATTTTTCTAGAATGGACATAACACTTAGTTTGTTTTTAGCCTAATTTAAGCAAAAACAGTTACATATTTATGGGAGTTTTATATAAATCTGAACCCATATGCCTGATATTCATATCCTTCACCACTACTGTGATACAGGGGATAATAACATACCCAGCAAAAAAATTTGGAAGTTCTTCCAAAGGCAGAACTTTAAAAGCACTTCGAGAAGATGCACTCCCAATGATGTTCTTTATTTTAAGTACCCAGGAAGTTCTTTTAATTCAATTTCTTATAACTTGGCTTTTTCATACTTTTAATGGCTAATTTTAACTTTTTTTGTTTCAAATAACATAGGTTAAAAACAGAGTAAGAATTCATTAAATGGTACAAATCATTTAAATTTTGTAGACAAAAGTGCTTAATCCAATCTGAAAAAATAGAATTTTTGAAAATATTTGAGGTGAAACGTTTCCGACAAGCGGTAGAATCCATTAAAAATGATTAAAAATTATAAAAATTATTTATTTGACAAAATATCACTGAATTTTGTAATTTACACCCAAAGCATTGAATTCGGCTCACACTTGAAGAAGTGATGCAAATTCAGTGCAACGGCTATTGAAATGGAGGACTTCCGTCCTATGACAAGCCTATGTTAAATTCATCGCTTCTGCGTCAATTTTGCACCACTTCCGGATCAAAAAGAACATTTTCATTACTTTTTTAGCGACGCTTTTTTTGCTGGGATAAGTTTGTGCATTTGCATGTAAAGCCAAGAACTAGTCTGAGACCCATCGTTTAGTATAACGATTGTTTTAGAATTAAATTCTGAGTCGATTTACCGATATCCGTTTGTCTGTTCAGTAGTAGTAGTTTTTGTGCCAAGTAAAGCTCGCAGTTTAAGTCTGATTGACCTCAAATTAGGCATAGGGTGTTATTTTGGCCCAAAGATATTAATTTTGAAAAAACACGGTTTAGATTTAAATATACACGCAAAAGAATAATTCTTTCCTCCCAAACGAAATTTTAGACAAACAAAGTTCGTTTCTCATTTGCTTTTCGCTGTAAGGAAGTGTATTTGGAAGAAAAGTATATACTTTTTGTGATAAACGTTTATTCCTTTCCAGGATGTAAAAACAATTTCATAAAGACAAACTCAAAAAAACATTGGTTTCTTGCTAATTGCATTTTTCCTCACACCTTTCTCACATCCACGAGGTTTTTTAGTTTTAGCTATGTACTTGTTATGGTCATCAATAGATAAATATCCATATAAGTTATATTTATATAGCATAGCTTGCGGCGCCCACGAACCGAATAAACAAAGTTTATTTAACAGAAACAAACATTTAGTTTGGCAGCGTGGAGCAGTGGTTGCTACGTCCGACTTGCATGCCAAGGGTTGTGGGTTCGATCCCTGCTTCGACCAAAGTTTTTTTTTGTTTTTTTTTTTACATATATTCCAGATATGTTCGGAAGATTCCGAAAAAATGTTCAACATTACATTGTAGTATGTTAAATTTTGAACTGTAAAATGTGTCTTATTAAAGACCTAAAGTCAGAAAAAACAGTGTTTGATATAAACGAAATGGACTGTGTTGTTGTTTTAAAAAGTAACTTTTTTTATTGAAAAAATAAAAATTTTGTAATAAACTATTTTTTTTTTGTGATAAAAGTTAAAAATTTTTGAAGCAATTCAAAAAACTCTAACAAAAGAAAAACATTTTCGGTACACGTTTTCCAAACGTTTTTTTTTTTCTTTGCGTGTAGCTGTGATATATATTTATCGCCGATATGGTCATAATTGACGTTCTTATCATGCGGCACTTCAGCAGCCCACATGTTTAGATAAAGTTCAGCAAATGGCGTGCTTGTGTATCTCAGGCGCATTCAGTAAGACAGGAACAGATTCCCTTAATGTCATAATGCATATATTGCCTTTAGACATTTCGGTCAAATAGTCAGCTGCAACAACGGCTATATGGTTGGGTGAGCTATCGCTGTGGTCAAAAACAATGCAGGTCGCAGTTTGGTTTTCAAAATAATGTCAAATGTGTCAAACGTAATGGACTACTCTCCGCCGAAAACACTTTTCGACATAAAGTTTGAAACTGTAATTCCCAACAGTGCGGCGTGGAGCACACAGACCCGGGAAATAAAAGTTATATAGATTTCTACACCCATGGCTCCAACTTGAATGGAACTTAAAATAGCGAAACGGGTAATCGCAGTAGTGTCTTTCATGCTGAAATATTAGTAATAAAAGAGGTGGCAAATTGGCTGAGAAGTAATGTTGCAATAAATGTTAACATATACTCAGACAGTCAACCTGCAATAAAATCCTAGGACTCTGTGTTCCTTAATTCGAAAATGGCCATCGACTGCCGCAAATCTCTCAACGAGATGGCTGAGAATTACAATATTCACCTAATATGGGTGCCTGGCCATAGGAACATACCGAGGAACTGCGAAGTGGAGTAGTTAGCAAGGCTAGGAAGTAGAATATGTTGATATGCCTCTGGCTCCCTGCAAGCTCTTACTGAGTGAGAAGACTGTTATGATGGCAAATTTGGAGGGAAAGAAATCAATTAAATTCTCTCATGAAAATTTTCGTGACTCACGCGTGAGTCGTGAGTCACACTAATGTCAACGGCATGAGTGTGCGTGATTAACAAATCAAATGTCGTGCGTGAGCGTGATTAACGAAAATAATTTCTTCGTGAGTGTGCGTGAGTAACGAATTTCGGAAAAATACGATCAAGAATATAATCCCCCTTACGAATTGATTTCATTGAGACTGTAAAACGTTTATTAACTCTCTCGATTTTAATCATGCTTATATTTTCAGTCACATCCATAAGATAAATTACACATAACATTATTCGTGAGTCACGATATTTTTCGTGAGTTACGATACTCTTCGTGTGTTGCGATATTTTCCGTGAATCACGATATTTTAGTGCGTGAGTAAGGTTTTTCCATCGTAAGTGTGAGTTAGCGTGAGTAAAATATTACTCACGTGCACACCTCAACCCCAGAGGCCAGGGTTTCGCCTTGATTTGTTTCAAATTTTGGGACAAACAATACAATTGATTGTATTTTCAAGTACGCCAAATTTGGTTGAAATTAAATCAGATTGATATATAGCTCCCAAATACATCTTTGACCCGATTTAGACTTATTGCACTGAAAAAAAGCATACCCGGTTCCAAAGATTTTGTCTTTATACCAATCATTTTGGTATTGATGTCGAGCCAAAGAAGCGAAGAACTGAAGTAAGAGACAATTCTCTTTTAAATTTGAGTTTTGCGTACTTGATTTTAGGAAACCAATTTTAATTTATTTGGGTTTTTCAGCTTTTTTCTTAATGTGCCATTAAAAAAGTTTTTTTCAGAGTCGACTTCAAGCAGAAATTATGGTATATTTCATGTAAAAAATGCCCTTAAAATAAAGTGTTAAAATATCTCCTTGTAAATAAAATATCTTGTAAACATTTTTTAGCTTTGTAGCGAAGATGCTTTTTGCATCAACAAATTTTAAGCCGGTTTTATTAACTTTGAATAATTTTTCAGAAAGTATTAAAGCCACGCCCAGAGAAGGAATATGATCACCTCAAACATGTTTTAAAGCAAAATGTTATATTTGGGTGGTGACCATGTAACATGGTTTTTGCAACCATGTTATTTTCTCGGAAATCATGTATCGGATTTCGGCAAGAAGGTTATATTTGACGAGAAAATAACATTTTAGTGACAAACATGTTACATGGTCACAATACAAATATAATATTTTGCTCTTGAAAAATGTTTGACGTGATCATATTCCTTCTCTGCGTGCAAGTTGACCTCAGTAAAACGAAATTTTCTTTCATGTTAGGGCACCCAATTTAAAGTCGAATCACTTAACCCTTTCACTACCGAAATAAACCTAATATTAAAAACTTTAATTTTCTTCTGTTTTTATTTGTACTAACAGCATGTAGAACAAAAATTGTCAATTTGAGAACCTACCTCAATTACTTCAAGAGCTATATGAGCTTCTTCTGAAAACTTGATTCTTGAATTGTGAATACACACAAAAAAATAACTGCAAATAAATATTAACAACTTTATTTGTATGTAAAATCTGCTGATGCTCAACAAATTTGTCTATTGAATATGAGGCATTTGTTGTTGAATGGCCTTACGAAAATAAGCGACATTTAGCCTATAATATCTTTCACAGTATGAGCAAAAATACAAAAAAGAAACCGTAAAAGTATCAGCTATAGTTTTTGTATAAATGCCCATTTACTAGAAACATACAGTAGAAAAATTGTCTCAAATTTACGTATTTTTCGTTTATTGTTAAATAAGTTAATACAAATGTATTTTAGTGCTCACCAATATGGAAAATATGTATACACTCTCAAAAAAAATCGCTTCTTTAACATATGTTCCAAACATATTTTGCAGGAAGCACATATATTATTGGATACTGCCGAAACATTAATATGTTTGTTTTATGTGAACATATTATATGTTTGGAAGCATTTTGAGCCCAAAAATATTATATGCTTGGAAGAATTTTTCCCAAAGACTATTGTGCTCATTCCCTAACATACTCGTAATTTTCACTTCCACGAAATATTTTAGTTCTTGGCACCCTTTTCTGTAATACAAATAATGTTGAAGAAATTATTCACTTTTATAATTTTTTTAAATTTTACCTTTCGCCTGCACGGAGAATCGAACCGAGGACCATACAGTTTGTAAGCCAACACACTATCCACTGGGCTACGTAGCTGTTATAGTCACCAGCAGATAAATATCGTTATAAGTTACATTTATATAGCATAGTTTGCAGCGCCCACGAGCCCATGCAAACATAACATTATTTAACAGAAACATACATTTGTTTGCCACGTGGAGCAGTGGGTAGCATGTCTGCCTTGCATGCAAAGGGTCGTGGGTTCAATCCCTGCTCCGACCGAACATTTTTTTTTTAATTTACACATTTATATTTATTCTACATTAAATTTTTATAATAAAACTTCGAAATGTGGGTTATTAAAAATCTATAGTCAGTAACAGTGCTTGATATAAACAAAATTGACTGATTTTTGGATAAAATTATTTTTTTTTTATTGCAAAAATAACAATTTTGTAAAAAAAAACTGTTTTTGTACAAAACGTGGAGTCGAGTATAAAAATACATACATAATTTTATAATATAAACATAAATTTATTTAGGAGTGAACAGTTTTTTACTAGCATTTAACACCATCGCTCTAAAATTCCTTTTATTTTTCTCTAATAATTCATTTTAAAGAAAATAATCTTTTTAAATTGTTTTAGCTGCAAAACTCGAACTTAATGCCCGCTTTTATATTTGAAGGTGTCCGTCAACTCCTCGTGGACTACTTATTAATAAAGAGGAACTAAACTTTGTTTTTATACATTTTACTGTGTAATTTTTCACTATTTCCTCCTTATTTCATTTTACTCTCCCAACTTTAAAAAGAGTATAGTGCCCTTTCGTTATTTTTATAAAGACCCCTGATTCCTTTTAACGAACCAAGAAAAAAATTGTGCCCATAATGCCAAAATGATAAACAAAACACATGTCAACACATACATAAAATGTTGCTCTCAAGGCGAAAACATATGCTGTTTGTTTTTCAAATGTCTACTCTCTTGGTTCCGAATGTCTATTCTCTTTATTCAAATTAAATAATATTTAGACTTAAGCATATCAAATTTTTGGCCTTATCATAAAACAGTTTTCCGAAACAACATACAAGCGGTTTCACAGAAATTGTTCTCTTTTGATTCTTTCGCTGTGTTATGTTGATATCTTCCGTCAACTCTCCCGGTTTCCATCTTTATTTCTTTCTCTACACTCTCTCTGTCGCTTTGAATAAAATATCACAACATATGTATGTTTAGTCGAAATTTGTAAATTTATATATGTTTGCATTTACACATATGATTTTTATGAAACATTCATGCCCCAAACATAATATATTCTAACATATTAACATAGATGTCCCAAACATTTAGTGTTAGTTTAGGAACATTACATGTTTGCACTTAAATATATTGTGTTTAAAAATTGTGCCCGAAACACATTTTGTTTATATCGGAACATATGAAAAACATATTGTGCGGTAGCTTTCCACAGAACGGTTGAGATTTAAATAAGATTCCGTCTTGTGTACATATCGCCCGATTTGACCAAATATTGTCCTAAAACCCACAATTGACCACCCATTTTGGCCAGATCTAGCCCATATCGCCACTGATAGGTATCAAAAATTTAAAAAAAATGCCTCAAATTTACCTATACCTACATATTCGTACACATGTGTATCGACCAATAAATCTTAAATTTAGATTTATGTCATCATTAAATTTATTGACAGTAGGAGCCAATTATCCTTAAATATGAAATATAGAGTTATTTTAGACCCCTAAAATTTTAAGGTTTGCCGGTATGCAATCGGCGTTAAATGTGAAATTTAGAGCTCGATTCCCCAGGCCTGGCGTTCAGAATGCATTTTTTGGAGATGCCTCAATCAGAGTGGCAAAAGTGCGGCAAATATAGATCTTAATGCACGCAGAGAAGGAATATGATCACCACAACTATGTTCCAAGAGCAAAATGTTACTTTTTCACAGAAAACATATAGCATGTTTGTATAAACCATGTTCTTTTCTCGGAAATTATGTATCTTATTTCGGAAAGCATGTTATGTTTGACGAGAAAAGAATATTTTCGCGACAAAAATGCTACATGGTCGCTGTGAAAAAGTAACATGGTGCTCTTGAAACATGTTTGAGGTGATCATATTCCTTCTCTGGATGTGGAGAATATTTTCGATGATTAATATTTTCCTTTGTTCTCCAATCCCGAAATATAAAAGGCACCCCTCGTATATACCAATTAAGACACATCTCCTTATGTATAACATTTCAGAATTGGAGCATTACTTTTGCAGGATTCCAACAGACAGACAGATGGTCATCGTTAGGTGGTCTTAGAGTTAGGTGGTCGATAGGGCTGATGGTGCCCTTTAAAACAGCTTTGGTTCTGAGTTCAAATGGAATTTACAATACAGTATCTGCTTTCTCAACATCACGCCTCTAACAAACTTTTTGCCATTTAGTTTTCCCTGTAGAGCACATATACGAATCCGAAATATGCTAAAATCAATCCTTGCAACTATAAAAACTCTTTTTAATTGTTCCCAAAACAAAAGTGAAATGTAAAAATTATTAATGTAAATTTCTAAAGATATTTTCATATCGATGGAATATAATTCAAGCAATTACAATTGGAAATTTACATTTACATTCGGATATCCATCGAGTGGCAAGACAACTCTCCAACCATCAACGACAACATCGGTTCTGTGTATTGCAGACCAAACCAAAGAATAGCAAGCACAGTGGTATGATCTGGCAATGGTCGTGGTCCTAGCGGCATGGTAACTGGTGTCGACTTCATGTTGCCGGTTTCATTTACCAAAAGTGATAAAAGCATCCACTTGAACAACGTTTACCGCACATATGAGACCCGAATGAACACTGCTACTACGACTACATTCACTCAATCACTTTGATATGCTCCAGGCTTCAGGCTGTAGTTCATATGTCAAATATTCGTAAAGTTTTTGCAACAGTAGCAGCGGTAGCACGCACATATCCTTCATTCATGATACCAGAGTATCCTTACCATCCTATTCATGCTCCCACACACACACACGCACACATACTATCATGTAGGGTATCATATGATCGGAAATCCCATAAAGAACAAAACGCTGAGAATCTTCAAATGGATGGTTGCCACGTTACACTTGTTTTTCCAATAAAAACTTTGCAACACCATCTGTGTGGCGACTGCCAAAAGGTATTCTCGAAATACGATGTCAACCACATTTTCGAGCTAACATACCCCACCATTATGGTTGCGCCTTGTAGTCCATATGGCCTCCTCTCGTATAAATGATGGGATGTGTTGTCTTTGACGTCGTCATACTTTCATCAAATGAATGAACAGTTTTTCAAGTGGTTAAGTGTAACTGGATGCTTCTCAACCTAAATGCTTTAACGTTTTTCCCAGAAAGGATTACGTAGACGGATGCAAAAGTTCTCGAGTATTTTAATTTCGATTATGAGAAATGGAAACAAGACAGGAATTATATGCTGTTCAGAGGCGCAAATCTCCAGATATACAATTTCAAGCAATTCGTATAAAAATCCCATGATCTCAAAAAGTTTAACCGGGGAATCGATTTATATGGGGGCTACATCGAAACATCAACCGATTTATACCACATTTAGCACAGCTCTTTTCAAACTTGAAATACTAAGCAAAAGTTGGAATTTCTTCCTAAAGCCTAGTACTAAGATCACGTTTTCGCACGAAAAACTGTTATACTCCATATAAAAACGTTAGCGCGGAATAAATTCGAAATTTTTGTTTTGAGCATTTTCAAACACATATTTATACACACCCAGAGAAGGAATATGATCACCTCAAACATGTTTTAAGAGCAAAATGTTATTTTTGGATGGTGACCACGTAACATGGTTTTCGCAACCATGTTATTTTCTCGGAAATCATGTATCTAATTTGGGCAAGCAGGTTATATTTGACGAGAAAATAACATTCTAGTGACAAACATGTTACATGGTCACCATACAAAAATAACATTTTGCTCTTGAAACATGTTTGAGGTGATCATATTCCTTCTCTGCGTGCAACCCTGGAAAATAGGCAGGTATATATAGTTCTTCGCAGAAACGAAAGCATAAGTCATTACTTTTAAAGTACACCCTCCAAAAAGCGCCTCTCTAACATAGACTCCCAAACATATTCTGCTTCAAGAATATATATTTTCAGAATTTGTGCAAACAAAATTTTTTTTGTACTTTGCAAACATATCTTATGCTTCACCCTAAGCCTATCTTTTTTAACATAGAAAAAAATTCACGAACCTGTTTCCAATTAAAAGTTTAATTGAGTTTTAAAAAAATCAATCACACAAATTAATAGTATCAATTAATTTTTTAATTAGATCATTTATTTTTTAAATTGACCTTCAATTAATTTTTTAATTGATACTAGGTTAGGTTAGGTTAGGTTAGGCTGTTGATTCTTTATAAATGTATTTAATATATTAATAAAAAATGTATTTTATTGAAGAAAAATCTAATATATAATAATAAGTCGGGTTTTCCTTCCTGACGCAATAAATCCAGAACGCACGAACCGATTTCCACGGTTTTGCATTCGTTGGAAAGGTCTCGGCCTCCCTAAGGTTTATAGCCAAGACAAGTTTCAACGGAAAAGCGGGAAAATCTTTTTTTACAGAGCACATTACGAAAAATTATAATTTGAATTCATCGCATTGCTTTTGTTATCAAATAATATTATTTTTTCACATGAAAAATGTTTGGAGAACGTAGAGGGTAATAATGTGGTGAAATTAGGGTACCTAATTTTTGTGGGGGAGGGGACATCACCCTTGCCCGACTTTTACATAATTCAGCCAAAGTTCTCCCATTTGAGTGAAATTTCCGAGGAAGGTTAGGGATGATGTGAGACAAAGTCCCGCTATTTTATTTTTCGATATTTGGTCGCGGGGGTAGACCACCCGTTTATACGACTTTTGTTTAAAGTACAGTAAAAAAAAAACAAAAATTCTCTGATTTACAGAGAACACGCCGTGATGTTATGAATTCATTATGGGGTACCTGATTTTTTAATACTCGACTTACTGAAATTTTACGGAGAACTTGGGGGAGATTATGAAATGTATATGATGTATATGATGTTTTAATATTTAGTCGAAAAATAAAAGGGCACAGGGAAAAATAAAAGGGCACAGGGAGACCTCATTCCTCCTCGAGTATGTACCGTGAAACAATTAAACTTTTCAATTTACTTACAATTTACAGAGGATGTGGGGTATGTTATATTATTATAATGGATATCTGATTTTGTGATATTCGGAAGGGAAGAGGGTCCTCCCCTTGCCCTGCTGTTTAAAAATTGGGCTTATAAGTTGCTTGAGATTTTCTGGGACGTCTACACAATATACGCTATATAATTTTTCAATATTGGGACGGGGAGGGAGAACTCCCCTAAAACTGAGAAAAAATAGAATTCTCAAGTTTACTTGAAATTTACAAAGGCCGTAGGGGAAGATTTTGAAATCAATATGGTGTACTTGATTTTTGGATATTTGGACGGGAACCTTCTCCTTGCCCCACGCTATGAAACTTGATGGAAAGTTTACAGATTTTCTTGGAATTTGCAGAAAAAGTGACGTCCCTTTACAATAAATAGAGCAAAATCTAACCTTCTCCGATTTACTTGAAATTGGAAGAAGATGATTAAATTCATACAGGGTACATGATTTTTCATACAGGGTACATGGTTGGGGATGGGGAATAATGTAGTTGAGTAGTTTGTGAAATGAATATAGGGTACGTGAATTTACGATATCTGGTCGGTGAGGAGCGAAGGAGGGGGGTTCCCTTTTGCCCGATATTTTGAAAATAGAGGATTGTCGATAAATTGGAACTCGGTACATACATAATTTTTCTCAGGCTTCTGCCAGACTTCTTTAAGTAAACAACTTAAATTTACATGAAGTTGACAGACAAGGTAGAGGGTGCTTCATTTTTCGGAATATGTTTGGGAAAGGCATGTTCTCCGTGTCCAACACTTTAACAAATGTTAATATGGTCAATTTTTAAGTACTTTCACTTTTTCCGATTTATTGGACTGCATGTTGTTGTTGTTTTACACCTGCGTAACCGCCCTATTTCTGTATATAAACGAAAAAGCAATTAGTCCAATTTTTTGAAATGAACGGGACACGTGTGTGGCAAACCATGAAAGTGATTAATCAGTACTTCAATTTTTGTACCAGACTTCCCCTGACTTCAAATCGAAAAAAGTTCAATAAAATCCATATATGAATTCAATCCACTTAATTTTTTTCATTCTGTAGTATAGTGGTACATAAATATAGGAAAATGTTAACTAATATATGGAATGCATTCTAACTAATTTCAAAGAAAATCACTCGTTCAAAAATTAAAAATGTCTTGGGCGCTATACGAAGTTCAACTTTCTTCACAATGAGTTCATTTTAACTTAAAGAAGGGGTCACTTCTCTCCTGGTGAAATATTTTGCAAGTTTTACGGCGCTTGCAAAGTATTTAGATGTACGAAATTTGAAGAAAATCGGTCCATAAACACGTCAATTATGATAAGATCGGTGAAAAATATATATGGCAGCTATATCTTAATCTGAACCGCTATATCTAAATCAATAGCGATTGTCTTTAGTGCTAAGAAAGACCCTAGGCCAAGATTTAGGATGATCGGACTTAAACTGCGAGCTGTAGTTTGCACACAAAATTACATATACCTACAGACGGACATCACTAAATCGACTTAAAATTTAATTCTAAGACGATCGGTATACTAAACGATGTGTTTCAAACTGATCCTTTTTGGCGTTACATACAAATGCAATACAAACTTATTATACCCTGTACCACAGTAGTGGTGAAGGGTATAAACATTTTATAACAATTATAATGAACGTTTTCATTTTAATTTAAATGTCTTTATTTTATAGAAATTGTATCTTGTATTTCAATCTGTGACCCCACGTACTTTAGACATTAAACAGATGTAGGTTTTTTTAGTTTTAAATGATTTTCCGTTGACATTGGTCCTTTTTCACCATCATGTGGAAAATAAAACGCTTTACACATTCAAGCTCCTGGTCAATTTGTTGTTCTTTTCAGTTGAATATGATATGTTTTTGCACTTTGCATCTTCAATCAAAATGACAAAATGCTGTATAAACACTTAAGAGTGTATTTACACTGCTTATTGGATGTCTACATACTTCACAATCACCCATCCTAATGACGAATAAAACAAAGTTAAGTCTATTGTCTCAAAAGTCAGATAGAATTACGATGCAAAAGCATACATACATGAAATGTGAACATCATATACTGTGGTAAAAATTGATGATAATTGATATTTCATTGATGCATCATTTATTATCCAAATGTGATATTGTTGATCCAACATAATTTGAGAGTTCCCATGGTTCTGGCATCGGTTTAAATTAGCTGAAATGAAGCAGGTATGTATTACAAGTGTTCCGATTCTCCGTCCGGACAAAAGTAAAGTTTATAATATCTACACTCAAAAAAAATTGAACCCTATATTTCTCTAAAGCTGATTTAATTGTAATTTAGTTCATGGAATTATTACGTTTTAATAAAGATTCCATGACGTTAATAATTCTTTTGCGTACGTACACAAATGAAGTATGAAGATTAACTATATTCGGGTCTCCCACAAAATAGTTCAGAATTTCTGAAAATTTGTACAATTTACCAGTAATTAGCCCATTATGAACTTTGTATGGTACTAAAGACATTTTTGTAATTTTTAATTCCAATTCTTTCCTTCAAACTTCCAAATTTTCTTTAACAAGTGAAAAAAATTAATTATGTTTAATAAATACTCTTGAATTTATCGAAAATTATTTACTTAGTTTTAAGAAATCGGCGTGACATCCACGTTTCTATTACAGTTTAGTTAAAATTCTCTAAAATTAACAAATTTTTTCTAAAACTAACTAAAATTTTCATTCCTGGTGGGTTCAATGTTTTTTCAGTGTAATATTTGATTTAATATTGGTAATTTTGCCTTTATTAAATTGTTATCACATTCTTTAATAGACAACAAAGTTTATCACAAAAAAACCTGTAATTTTCTTCCAAACTATATTTATACCCTAAACCACACTGAAAAAACAGTGAACCCACCAGGAAAGATAACTTTCGATTAATTTTAGAAAATTTGGAACTTTTTTAGAAAATTTTAACTAAACGGTATTACAAGCGCTGGCATCACTCCGATATGGCAAAAATAAGTAAATATTTTTCGACAAATTCAAGAAAATTTATTATACATAACTAAATTTTTTCAGTAGTTAAAGAAAATTTTGTAGTTTTAAGAGAAATCTTGGAGTTCAAAATTGCAAGAATGTCTTTAGTGACATACGAAGTTCATGATGGACACATTTTTGGTAAAATTTACAAATTTTAAGAAATAATGAACTATTTTGTAAGAAATACGAAATTAGGAAATCTTTATGCTTTATTTGTGTATAACTTTTTCCCGTTTTTTAGTTCATTTAACTAACATACGCAAAAAATTATTTGACTAAAATAAACTTTTTCCAAACATAATGATTCTATGAACTAATATAAAGTTAATATGGTGTTGGGTTGATGGACTGTAATAAGCTGGATTCAAAATCCCGAAAGAGTACCTCCAAAGCAGTGATGAAATAAAAAACACAAAATCGATTTCCAATTAGAGTTTATTCAAAATGCTGTAGGTATAACAAAATGGGGGGAGACGACTTGTATTTACCTCTTCGAGTGTTTCTCACAGAATGAGCAATGCTATTTCTTTCTATTTTATGCATAGCTCTCGATTGTGTTTTGGAGAGTTTTGAAGACACAGAGACAACAAAATAACGAAAGGGAATAAGAAATCACTCAATTTGCATTGATGTATGATAACAGAATATTCGGTCTGTTCATTCCGCCCCCCTTGCGGTGTCACCGCAATAAGGATCAATGTAATGTTAAGATACTTGTTCGAGTAGATACAAAAGTGAGATTGACATCAAAATTCAATAAGTTCAGATACATTTCGAAGATAAATGTGCAAAAATATGTGAATGAGCAATAATTAATGACAATAATTAATAAATGGCAATTCAAAATAATAGTATAATTCATTATAAATGAGACAATAATATAATTTTTACACGCCGAAGGTACCAGTCAATATCCAACCAAGTAAACTATTTTGAGCGATAGGATTTGCAGGATTTCCAGATATCAGACCAGGCAGAATTATTTTTTGATATATTTCAGCTCCCAGAATAGCATTGATTTTAGCTTTTCTATAAAAGATAGGATCTGCTAGGGTAAGATTTTGATAGTTCTTTGAGACGTTATGATCGATATCTTCGTGTGGCATCGAGTAGGGCAACTCTTCAGATATTTTAGCTTGAACAAGAAATATGGTTGCATCGGATGTTCGTGATCTCATGGAGAAAAGACAAAGACGTATGTCACCAAGTTTTTCGACTTCAAAATCGAATTTTGAAACTATCCAGGGAGCAATAGAGCTTGTGGGTTCACACGGATTGATCAAAACCCGTACATTCAACCATTCGTCCTTACATTTGATTTGAACAACTGCAGTCGGATGCAATGCTTTTATGCGCTGGAAAACACTTCGGGATTGTATTGAAGTCGAATGAGGAGTGAGTGGGCGAGTTTCTCTGGCAGGAGAATCCTCGTGCAGCATTGAGTTATGCTTTTGACCACAACGATAACATCTTTTGCCATTTTCGCACTTATCCAACCGATGCGACAGTGCAAAGCAATTTTCACAGTAGCGATATCTCCGAATAATTTCATAGCGTTCAGAAACTGTCATCGAACGAAATTTGTAACAGGCTCTTAGGGGGTGATTTAAATCACAAATTCGGCAGTCACCTCTGGGTTTTAACGAATTTTCCGGACCAGAAACTTTCTTGTTGATCTTGTGATTATTGGTGGATGGTAAGCGAGATCGGCGATGGTTATCTTTCGGCATGCTAAAAAATATATAAATTAGTAGTTGGACAAATAAATGGGAACAAACACCAAAGTTCTACTGTTTATCTATTGGAAGAACTACTAGTTTTACTATAGGCCGTGTTATGACACCTTTCGTTGTCACAACGTCAACTACTCGAGCTAGGGAATCTCCACCGCGGTACACTTTCTGCACACGACCTAATCGCCACTGAGTAGGGGGCAAATTTTCTTGCCGCACTATAACTAAATCACCTACGGTTACCTCTCTTTGGGGATATTGCCATTTATATCGGCGGTGAAGCTCCTTCAAGTATTCGTCCTTCCATCTGTGGGCAAAGTTTTGATGGAGTCTTTGAAGCTTCTGCCACCTATTTATAAGACCAATAGGGCGATTAGAAACGTCAGGTTCGGGTGGAGCCAAAATAGGGGCTCCAATCAAAAAATGACCGGGGGTTAGAGCTGTCATATCACAAGGATCTTCACTTTGAGGGCTGATTGGGCGAGAATTGAGGCATGCTTCAATTCTCGATAGAAGGGTACTGAATTCTTCTAGAGTGAACTTGAGATTTCTTCCTTCTCTTTTCAAGTGAGCTTTAAAGCTTTTCACTCCAGCCTCCCAGAGACCCCCCATATGTGGGGCTCCGGGAGGTATGAATCGCCATTCTAGACCTTGTTCCACATGAGTGGTGATTACATTCGAGGAAACAGTTTTCAGCACCTCTTGGGCGCGTTGGCACAATACACGCGATGCGCCAACAAATGTTGTGCCATTGTCTGAATACAAAAGGCGGGGGCAGCCGCGACGGGATATAAATCTGTCGAGTGCTGCCAAAAATACAGGTGTGGACAAATCACTTGTGGCCTCCAAGTGTATGGCCTTTGTGCCAAAACAAACAAAAACAAGGACGTATCCTTTAGTCAGGACATATTTACGACCGGTATAGGACTTTATCTCGAAAGGGCCGGCGAAGTCCAGCCCCGTCGTTGAAAAGGGTCGGGAGAGTGTTGTCCTCTCCGAAGGTAAAGCGGCCATAATCTGCTGTGTTTGTTTTTGTTTCACGATGGTGCAAATTGTACAAGAATGGATGACTGTTCTAACTAAGTTTCTTAATTTGGGTATCCAATATGTCATTCTCACTAGTCTCATCACTAGCTGGTTCTGACCATGAATGGACACACGATGGGTGAATTCTACTAACAAACGAGTAAACCTTGCACTATAAGGTAACAAGATTGGAAATTTTTCTTCGAAACTTAGCGAAGGAGAATTTATTAACCTCCCATTTACTCTCATTAAACCGGTGGAGTCTATGATCGGATTTAAGGATAATAATTTGCTATTCCCTTTGATGGGCTCCCCATTTTGAAGAGTCTGATATTCCGTAGAAAAATATTTCTCCTGGCTCAATAAAATCAATCGGTGCCTTACAAAATTCAATTCAGTAGCAATCAAGTCGGTAGAAGAAAATTTGAATTTTTGTTTAATTCTTGGATGACTATTAAAATAAAATCTGAAGACATAGCTGATGACTCGCAACATTCTTGAAAAACTTGAAAAACGATCTAGAATCTCGATACTAGACTGTGTATTCAAAACGAAGGACTTGGGTAATTTTATTTCTTCGTCAGTCGTCAGTTCAGACTTCGATATTGATTTGGGCCAAGATGTTGTTGGTTGCCTTAGCCAGATAGGTCCTTGCCACCATAAATCATGACACTGCAGTAACTCTGCAGATGTGCCCCGGCTAGCTATATCGGCGGGGTTGTCCTTGGATATGACGTGATTCCACTTTTCGGTTCCAATGTCCTCACTTATAGCGGCAACCCTATTGGACACGAATGTGTTCCAATTATTAGGGGGCTTTTGTAGCCATGCCAAAACTATAGTGGAATCTGTCCATAAATATATACTATTCATGGACATATTAAGATTTCGCATAACAGGGGGCATAATTTTGGCCAATAAAGCCGCGCTACACAATTCCAGACGAGGAATTGACTTTTTGGATAAGGGGGCAACTTTTGTCTTTGCCAAAAGTAAGTTGCAAAATATTTTACCAGTAGGGGCTGTAATTCGAAGATAAACCACAGCTGCGTACGCCTTCTCAGAGGCGTCGCAGAAACCGTGTAGTTGGGCTGAGCAAGTGGGATGAAACTGCACCCATCTTGGAATCCTTATTTTTGTAATCTGAGGATAATCTTCTGTAAAATGTCTCCACAGTTTCAAAGTATGTGGCTTGAGCTGAGTATCCCAATCTACTTTATCCGCCCAAATTTGTTGCATAATAATTTTGGCAACTATAATTTTTGGGGCCAACCACCCAGCTGGGTCGAAAAGGCGGGCAATGTTGGATAAAACAGATCGTTTAGTAGTGTGTCTGTCATTAGGTATGGGCGGTACATCAAAATAAAAGAAATCGAGACCAGCGTTCCACCGCAAACCTAAAGTTTTCGTAATGCTCCTTTCAGTAAGATCAAGAAAATGATCATCAAGGAGATGATTCGGAGGCAAATCTCTTAAAAGCTGTTGATTATTGGCAGTCCATTTGCGTAACGGAAATCCTGCAGATTTGAGCACGTGAATAAGCTCATCACGTGATTTCATAGCTTCAGGGATGCTGTGGGCTCCAGCGAGCACGTCGTCGACGTACATAAAATTTTCTATAATATTCGAGGCAGAGGGAAATTTTTCTTTAGATTTCCTTGCCAGCTCTAATAGGGTCCGTATGGCCAGGTAAGGGGCACAGTTGACACCGAAGGTAACTGTGTTCAATTCAAAATCAGCTATCTCATCGGAGATATTACATCGGAAAAGTATTCTTTGAAAGGGGGTATGTTGACGATTTACCAAAATTTGCCGATACATTTTTTCAATGTCGGCATTAAAGACAAATTTAAAAAGTCTCCATTTTAAAATGAGGGTTGATAAATCGTTCTGAAGAACCGGGCCTGGAAAAAGCATATCATTTAAACTTTTGCCATTAGCGGAGGGGCTGGAGGCGTTGAAAACAACGCGAAGTTTTGTGGTGGTGCTGCTCAATTTTACCACTGCGTGGTGGGCAAGGTAGTATGTATCTGTAATGCCATTTACACTATCTTTGGAAATGGGGGACATATGACCCATCGTTTCGTATTGCCGAAGAACGGAATCATAGTCTTCTTTATATAAGGGATTTCTTAATAATCGTGACTCATTTCGTAGGAATTGTGAAAGAGCCAAATGTCGAGACGGGCCAAGAGTCAAACTTTTATTATACTCAGGCCTAAATGGCAGAGACACTACAAATCGTCCGTCCGAGTTTCGAAAAGTTGTTCTTGTATACAACTCCTCGAAAAAATTGTCCTCCTGTGAAGTCCTCAAAATTTTTGGGGGCTCTTCTAATTCCCAAAATCGCGTAATGCTCTTCTCTAAACTAATCGCATTAAAAAAGGAACAAACTTGAGAATTTGGGGGGTGGTTACTTACTGTACCAGTAATAATCCACCCAAATACCGTCTGTTGGGCCACTAATGATTCATTTGGGTCCTTTTTTAATCCTGGCAACATTATGATAGGGTATACATCGCTACCCAAAAGCAAATCTATTTGAGAATTGGAATGATTTGATTCGTCTGCAAAGAAAAGTTCTCCTAAACTGGCTTTGAGCGTCAAACTCATCGGCACAGAGGGTAAATCAGTTGCCAAACGGCGAATTACAAAAGCATCGACTTCGGCCTCAAATGTGATATCGAAACGTGATCGAATTTTTAAAGTACAGGCTTTTCTAGAAGTGGCGGCGACAACGTCATTTAAACCTGTGATTTCCGTGTTCACTTTACGGACATTAATTCGTAACATTTGTTGAACTCGTTCAGAGACGAAAGACGCCTGTGAACCAGAATCAATTAGGGCACGAACCATCAATTTCACATCGCCGAAACAAACATAGACCATTGCTGTACCTAACAACACGGTATCTTTCGAAATCATTCCTAGTCTAGATGCAAAAGATTGGGTCACGGAGGGGCCAAGCGATGTACTGGGAATCGGAGAACTATGGTCCGAAATACTTGGGGTTTCCCGAGGGGGTGAATATTGGTTAACCTGGTTGGTCACTATAGCCTGGGGACGATGGAGTAGGGTATTATGGCGTTGTTTGCAAGTAATACATGAAAATTTACTTTTACAAGTCTTAGAGCTATGTGATTTAGCCAAACAGTTAAAGCAAAGTTTAAACTTCTTGGATGTTGCACATCTGTCGTCAACTGACATTCCGAGAAAAACCGGGCATAAACGGATTACATGGTCCTGAGAACAAAGTGGGCAAGCGTTAGAATGTACCCCTGTATTAAGGGCCTTAAGACGATTTTTCCCTTGGGTCCTATTCCGACTTGAATCTTTCGGTTGGGTATATATAGGGACAGTATTATCTTTTATATCTGACACGGATTCTAAATTGTGATAACGATTCGTTAAGAATGCATCAAGATCTGACCACATAGGAATTTCTGTCCTTTTATCTAAGGATTGCTCCCAGAGATCTAAAGTAGTTTTTGGTAAGTGCGTAGAGCATAAAAATACAAACATAGGGTCCCACCCACCTACATCAATATTTAACATTTTCAGAGTATTAATGCATCCATTCATGGTCCTTTGTAAATTTTTAATCTCTGTCCCCGATTCGATTTTGACTGTGGGCAAATTGAACAATTGCTTCAATTGGGCATTAATTAAAATACGTTTATTTTCAAACCTGTCTACTAAATTGTCCCAAGCTATCTGAAACCCATCGTCAGTCAAAGGGGCAGTGCTCACAATTTCACGAGCTTCATCTGAGGTCTTTTGACGTAAATGGTACAATTTGACAACATTACTTAAGCGGGGATTTTTAATGTATAGTGCCGTGAAGAGATCACGGAACGACGGCCATGATACGTAGTCCCCCCGAAATATATCGGTATCACAGGGCGGTAATTGTATGGGGTTAGTTCTATTAATAAGCTGAACCTCCGGATCATTAAGCACGGACGTGGAGGGCGATTTTCGTTTAGTCTCTATTAGACTATTGATAGTCGCAAGACATCTCACATAAGTCCTATAAATTTCCACATACTTAAGTTTCGCACTAACCTTGTCCGAAACATTTGGGGAATCTTGTGATGATTCTTTAGATCCATCATCAATATCTGGTAGAATCTCCTTCTTTTTCATAAGGTTTTCATATTCTTGTTTGCAACTGGTCCACAACGATTTTATTTCGCTGCGTTCCACATCTAAAGTGAATACAGTATGATCTGCAACCGGCAAAGTTTGAAAATTCGCATCGAACTGAGTTACCTCATCACAAGCTCGAATAAATCTTGAAAACATTTGGTTTTACGTGTATACCCTTTGGGCACCCTGGACAATGTACGAAAAGTTTGGGAATCTCTGAACCTTAAATCAATTGAACGTATGGTATCTGATGTCGATACAATGAGAAAAACTGTCAAAGTAAAAATTGTAATTAAAGCAGCACCACAGAGAGTGTAAAGAAATGTATTTCGAGAGATCTCTATAACATACAAAGAGCGCAACAGTATTCTGTGATATGTTTAGCAGAGAAATGTTAATATTTCTCTAAATTTTTTTTTAAAATACAAATGAATGTTTATTATAAGAAACTATGGGAGAAAGATAAGGTATTCTCAATACTTGTCTGTGACAAATATACGTACTTATATATTTGTATGTATGTATGTGAAAAGAACTCGAAATTATTAAAACAATTTATGCTTATTGTAGAAAACTATTGGAGAATGTTATCAAATTCTCAAAACCTGTTTGTGACAAATATATGTACATATATATCTGTATGCTTGTCAATGTTAGCACAAACAAAATCCAAGTCTCTGACAAGTGCTCTCTCGTAGAGCAGTTTAAAAATTTATTGTATGACAGTTTTGTTTTGCTCAAAGAAAAAAAAACGAAATATGCGTAAATATGTCTGTCGCTGATATATGTATGTCGATATGTAACTGGGTGTATATTGTACCAAAACCTTGTATTACAAAAGACAACGGGATTATCAGTGATCTCAAGGTTAATCGGTCACACTATTTTGTCGTAATTTTCACACTTGTTTTGTTGTAATCTTCACAATTTTCATATATCCAAACGACAATAAAACATACCTTTTAATAGGGCACTAAGCTTTTTAAATAAAAGCAGAGTGAAATTTTATTAAATATTATTAAAAACAGAGGTTACACAAGTTGTAACTAAAAAACTTCGGGCCCAAGTTAATGGGATAAACACTCGTTAATACTCCAAAAATAATGGTTTCACACACGTCAGTCTTCCAAACACTAGAATATCCCGGATTGAAGGGCCAAAAAATGTTGGGTTGATGGACTGTAATAAGCTGGATTCAAAATCCCGAAAGAGTACCTCCAAAGCAGTGATGAAATAAAAAACACAAAATCGATTTCCAATTAGAGTTTATTCAAAATGCTGTAGGTATAACAAAATGGGGGGAGACGACTTGTATTTACCTCTTCGAGTGTTTCTCACAGAATGAGCAATGCTATTTCTTTCTATTTTATGCATAGCTCTCGATTGTGTTTTGGAGAGTTTTGAAGACACAGAGACAACAAAATAACGAAAGGGAATAAGAAATCACTCAATTTGCATTGATGTATGATAACAGAATATTCGGTCTGTTCATATGGCTTTAGTGAAATAGAGAGTTCACTTTTTTTTGAGTGCACATAGTGATTTGGGTATAATAAGTTTGATCGGCCAAAAAATGTGCCTACCAGAAATATTGATTTTAGACCCTATAAAATATATACCGATCGACTCAGAATCACCTCCTGAGTCGATCTAGCGCTTGGTGTCCGTCCGTCCGTCTGTCCATGTATTTGTTGTTCACAGGATTCCGGTCGCAATTATTAACCGATTTTGATGAAATTTGGTACAGGGAGTTTTTTGGGAACAAGGACGAACGCTATTGAATTTGGAAGAAATCGGATCAAATTTAGATATAGCTCCCATATATATTTATCGCCCTATTTCGATAAATGGGGTCACGTTGCGTTTGTTTTCAAACGGATCGTCACCAAATTTGGCAAAAAGTAATCTTTTTCATCGTTCTTCAAGTCTGCAAAATTTCATCTAAATCGGTTCAGATTTAGATATAGCTCCCATATATATGCATCGCACGATTTTGTCATATTTGGCCATAATACTCTTATTTATTAAGCTATGTTATTCAAATTTCAAATTTTGATGTACTAGCTGATCGTATTTAGACTTACATGTAGCTCTTACATAAATCTATTGCCCTATTTGCAGAAATTTGGTTTTATTACCCACAACTAATTGACCGATTTCCTCTTTTTTAATAATGGACTCAATATTAGTGGCATACTAACTCTTTTGGTGCAAAATAAACTATAGCTCCTAATATTAGACATTTCTGCTCAGATTGTGACAAGACACCCATAAACATGTACCCCCCTTTATGTTCTCCAAAACCTATACCAATGATACCCCACAAAGGCTTATATTTACTAATTCAGTAGGGGTGGTTTAGGGTATGATATAGTCGGCCCCGCCCGACTTTGTACTTTACTCACTTGTTTTTAATAAAAACTAAATGGCAAACGATTTTCTTTTATAAAAACTCGATTGGAGGAAGGATTTTTTTTTGCGTGTATGGACCACGGTTGACAACGTGGGTAGAATTCTGCCAAAAATGGTAGATTTTTACTGTTTGGTAAAATGGTGAAAATCTTGATGTTTTGGTAGATTTTGCCAAACATTCCTTTCCAACTTAGTGATACTGCACTTTTCTAAGAAATAAAATTTTGACAAAATTTTCCGCAGCAATAAAGTTTTGACAAAATTTTCTATAGAATTAAAATTTTAACAAAAATAGTCCATACGTGGTATATATTAGAAAAAAACAGCAGATTAAATACGTATATAATTCAGCTCTTGACCGGTATATATAAGGAAGTCTACAAATAATTACGAACCGATATAAAGTTTTGCTAGAATTTTAAATATGGGGTTTGAGATCGATTTACCTGGGGGCTATATAACTATAGACCGATTTGGACCACTTTTGGCATGATTGTTAGCGACCATATACTAGCACAATGTACCAAATTTCAACCGAATCGGATGAATATGGGGATCGGTTTATAGGTGGGCTAAATAATTGGAGCGATATGGACTAATTATTGCATGGTTGTTAAAGATTATATACTTAGACCCCGTACCAAATTACAACCGGACCGGATGAAATTTGCTCCTCCAAGAGGCTCAGGAGTTCAAATCTGGAGATCGGTTTATATAGGGACAATATATAATTATGGACCGATATGGATAAATTTTTGCACGGTTATTAGAGAACATATACTTACACCATGTACCAAATTTCAGCCGAATCGGGTGCAATTTGCTTATCTTTGAGGCTTCGCAAGCCAAATCTGGGGATCGGTTTATATGGGGGCTATATATAATTATGGACCGATATAGGCCATTTCCTGCATGTTTGTTAGAGACCATTACTAACACCACGTAACAAATTTCAACCGGATCGGATGAATTTTGCTTCTCCAAGAGGCACAGGAGGTCAAATCTGGGGATCGGTTTATATGGGGGCTATATATAATTATGGACCGATATGGACCATTTCCTGCATGTTTGTTAGAGACCATTACTAACACCATGTAACAAATTTCAACCGGATCGGATGAATTTTGCTCCTCCAAGAGGCTGCGGAGGTCAAATCCGGGGATCGATTTATATGGGGCCATATATAATTATGGACCGATATAGACCAATTTTTGCATGGCTGTTAGAACGAATGCTATGCGTATATGAATGCTATACGTAAACCTATTTGCAATACCATCCGACCTACATCAATAACGGACGGACGGACATGCTTAGATCGACTCAGAATTTCACCACGACCCACAATATATATACTTTATAGGATCTTAGAGCAATATCTCAATGTGTTACAAACGGAATGACAAAGTTAAGAAACCCCTCATCATATGGTGGAGTGTATAAAATTAAAAAATATCCATCCCCGCTAGGATTTGAACTTGTATCATTTTACTTTTCACTTCCATGGAAGTTCTTTTGAGAAGGTTTTGCAAATTACGATAATTTGTAATTTTTTGTTGATTTTTAATTGAAAAAATATATTTATACAAAGAAAATATATACGAGTATATATGCCGAAAAAAGTAAAAACATAAAAAAATATTTAATAAAAAAATTGCCGCTGGTGAGATTTAACCAGCGTTCATTATTTTTTCATTCATAATTCATAAGAACATCTCAGGAAGTAGTTAGGTTAGGTGGCAGCCCGATGTATGAGTCTCACTTAGACTATTCAGTCCATTGTCATACCACAATGACAAGGGATTTTCTTTTTATAGCCGAGTCCGAATGGCGTTCCACATTGAAGTGAAACCACTTAGAGAAGCTTTGAAACCCTCTGAAATGTCACCAGCATTACTAAGGTGGGATAATGCACCGCTGAAAAACTTTTTGGTGTTCGGCCGAAGCAGGAATCGAACCCACGACCTTGTGTATGCAAGGCGGGTATGCTAACCATTGCACCATGGTGGAAGTAGTTAGAATGTCATGCCGTGGTGTCATATTAGGTTCATGTCACAAGCATTTGAGTAGACGTTTTCATGCATCGTGTTCAATGGCGTTTGTGGGTTCAACCCCCGGTGGAAGCGAAGAAGATTTTCAAATTTTAATAATAATAAGAAAATAAAAGTGTAACAAAAATACTGATAAAAATAAAAAGCAATGCAAAGGATCCAAAAATGGTGTACTTCCATCCTAAGACAAGCTCATGTAAAATTCATTGGAGATGATCCAAGATTGCACTACTCCCGGTTCACAAATTGGGGTCCAAACTACTTTTTTGGAAGCTCTTTTTTGCTGGGTGGTTAAGCTACGCTTGTAGTTTAGTGAATGCATGGTTTTAAGCTGAAATAAAAAAAAAAAAACAATAATTGTAGATTTTTGGTTAAATTTTCTACAAATTTAGATAAATTATTTTTGGCACGAGTGGCAACCGTGGTGTGGACTCGTCCTTCAACCGAACCAAATCGATATCCGTATTTGCTTTTATGGTGGAAGTGAGGAGGGTCTCTTTTATTTCATTCTAATACGAGAGATATTGTTATTTCTCTAAATTGAAATTCCCTAAAAATTCATAGAAAAAATTACTAAAATACCTCTCGTGAAGCAGTGTATTTTGGCAATGAAAGGGTGAGCAACGGAATAGAAAATTCTAAAGTGTACCAACTATTGTAGCTGTTACTTAACACCAAGTGTTGGCCAAAACAAAAAAGAAACAACACAAAAAAGGAAGCGAACACTCAAATAAACAAAAACAACTTGACCAAAACCAAGAATTTTTAGAAAAACAAAACTTTTAATAGTACTTGCCAAAAACCACAAGAAAACACAACCCAGATGTGTTGCTCTATAAAAATACTTAACTCCCGCACCAAATAAGACAAGAGTCACTGGTGATGTTGCAAAAATATACAATGGCAATGTAGTTATATTGGATACTCTACATTCATAAAACATTATGGGATACGCAACGAGATTGACTTCTCACTAGGAAAACTATTGTTTTTGTTTTAGTAAAATGTACTAGTGTCCAATCGTTAAAAAAAAAATGGTTTGAATTTTCTGGCATACAACTAAGCCAGTATTTGGTTTTCCAGCAAAGAAAAATGGATATTGTTCTAAGGGCACAATTTTAAAAGCACTTCCAATGATGTTCTTTATTTTAACTACACTCAAACAAAAAGTTTACTTGGATCCAAAGATTTTGACCTTCCCTTAAGGATTTTGGTATTGATTCCGAGCCAAAGATGCGGCTTCTTTAAATTTTTTTAGCGACCTATCTGGCTTAAAATCTAGGACCAATAAAAGTTAATTTAAGGACAATTTCTTTAAATCAAAAATGTGTTTCTTTCCTTTAAGAAAAACTTGCCTTAGTTCAAAGACATGCGAATTTAACGGAGGGACGCAAATTTACAAAATTTGTGTCCTAAATTTAATGAAAAAAAAATTTTGAAGCAAAGATTATAAACTTTATTTTAAATAAAATTTCTTTATTTTGAAGAAATTTGTCCTTATTATTTTGTAAATTTCGCATCCTAAAATTTAGGTTGCGTAGTCACGTAAATATTTTTTTCAGTGTACAAAGGAAGATCTTTTAATTTCAATTTTGATGCGTAATTTAATTTATTTGTTTCAAATAAATTAAAAACGGAGTAAGAATTAATAAGATGCTACAAATTATTTAAATTTTTGCGAAAAAAAGCTAAATTAATTTAAAATGTGTGCGAATTTTTGAAAATATTTGAGGTTGAAAATTTCAGACGTTAGCGTTAGAATGCTTTAAAAATCATGAAAAATAAAAATATAAAAATTATTTATTTAACAAAATATCACAAAATTTTTTAATCCACATCCAAAACGCTGAATGCGGATCACACCTTAAGGAGTGATCGAAATTCACAACCAATTAAACTCATCGCTTCTGTGCCAATTTGGCACCACTTCCGGATCCAAAAAGAACATTTTCACAATTTTATTTTGACGACACTTTTTTTTTGCTGAGTTGTTCAGCCATTTAATTCGAATATGTTTTCCTGAGACTAAATCACCAAATTATCTCCAATCCCTATCTTAAACTTGAGCCATGTTCTGTGACAACCCTTCAGTCACAGGACGGGATCTACTCTCAAAGAAAAACTACTTTGCTCCGAAACGAAATTTTAGATAAAGGAAATTCCCCTTTGTTATAAAGTAGTTGCTCTTAAAGAAAAAGAGCAAGTAGTCCCAAAATTATGGCAGGCGATGGAACGATTGTCTTTGAGCTAACATATTTTATTTGCTTAAAAAGAAAATTTTCCAACGTCAAAAGACAATTTCTAAATTTTTGTCTTCCACAAAATAGTTCAGAATTTTTTTAAATTTGTAAATTTTACCAAATATGCGTCCATCATGAACTTCGTATAATACTAAAGATATTCTTGCAATTTTGAACTCCAAGTGTTTCTTTCAAACTAAATTTTTTTAACAGGTGAAAAAACTTAGTTATGTCTAATAAATTTTCTTGAATTTGTCGACAAATATTTACTTATTTTTATGATATCGGCGTAATGCCAACGTTTGTAATACTGCTAAGTTAAAATTTTCTACAAATATTCAAAATTTTCTAAAATTAACCGGAAGTTTTCTTCCTGGTGGGTTCACTGTTTTTCAGTGTGAAGTACAAAAATATAACAGCAGACATCGACTGCTCTTTTTAGCAGACTTTTTTTGTATTAGTGTACTTTTTTTCTGTGTATGTTGGTGCATATGAAAAAAGTACAGTGGTTTATTTTTGGATTTTAACTACAACATTTTACTAAGTGCAAGACAATACACATAAATTAACTTATTGGAGAAACTTTATTAAAGGTTAGGTTAGGTTAGGTTAGGTTAGGTTAGGTTAGGTTAGGTTATGTGGCAGCCCGATGTATCAGGCTCACTTAGACTATTCAGTCCATTGTGATACCACAGTGGTGAACTTCTCTCTTATCACTGAGTGCTGCCCGATTCCATGTTAAGCTCAATGACAAGGGACCTCCTTTTTATAGCCGAGTCCGAACGGCGTTCCACATTCCAGTGAAACCACTTAGAGAAGTTTATTAAAATTAATAATTTTTTTCTGTTGTGTAAGAAAATTTCATAGTTTCAAGAAAAAAAGTGGGGTTTAAAATTAAAGTGTTTTTAGCGCTATAAGAAGTTCAAGACAAACACCACTTAAGTACAATTTATTCTAATTATACAATTATTTTTCGAGCTTTATGGACAGATATAGATTAAGGAACATGGTTAATAGAGCCATTGAAAAGAAAACGCCAGATACCAATCTATACACGCCTGGACTGTACATGTTTCGGTTCGGGCGAATGAACCTTTCCACAGCCTTTAGTATAGATCTGGCTGGGAGAGATAACTCAATTTTGGGCCCTTTATGCTAACTCCTTATGGAGAAAACATTTGGGAAATTTCCTCTTACAAATTGAATCATCTTTTCTCCCACTGTACATCATCTTTTCATATAACTTACAAGTCCCTTAATCTTATTTTTATTTCGTTTTGTTACATAGTAATGCAACAACACGAAATTTATTTTTAGAAAGCTAATTTGTTAGAATTCACCTAAGTGGTGAACAGTCGAACAATGCTTATTGTTTCTACAGTCAACTACAACATATGACAATTAACAGAAACTGGTTTCCAGGATACAACAACAATTCTAACGCGTACATTAGTCGTGTTTTTCCTAGTTTTACGACGGGCTCATCGTTGCATATTATATTATATGTTAGCCTGATACCGAAACAGGCAATTGACGTCCAAATGCATTATATCTAATTATACATTTATTCATTTTAGTAAACATTTATTCATTTTAGTAAACTATGGCCACTATTTAAATAAAATCTAATAATTTTCGGGCACTAACATATGAACTATTTTATGCAAATATCGAATTTGGTAAAATTGAGTATTTAATTTGCATACATTTTTTTTCTCATTTTAGTTCATGTCATTAATGTAAGCAACAAATAAATAAAATAAGAAATTCTTCTAATATTTGGCAACCCTTAACTGAAACTGAATCGGTGCTCTTACGACAATATTTGTCCAATGGACAGCATGCCTGTTTCGACCGTTATATTTATCTATTATCAAATTTTATCTATCACTTTCTCCAATACAGCTATACTGCATTCAAAACAATTGTAGCCTATATAGAACTAAAGCCAATTTAATTATATTTTAGTTCATAGAATGTTTATGTTTTGAAAAAGTTTCCGTGACTTTAATATTTTTTACGTACGTTACAGAACTAAACAAGTAAGGAAAGTCTAAAGTCGGGCGGGGCCGACTATATTATACCCTGCACCACTTTGTAGATCTAAATTTTCGATACCATATCACATCCGTCAAATGTGTTGGAAGCTATATATAAAGGTTTGTTCCAAGTACATACATTTAAATATCACTCGATCTGGACAGAATTTGATAGACTACAAAATCTATAGACTCAAAATTTAAGTCGGCTAATGCACTAGGGTGGAACACAATGTTAGTAAAAAAATATGGGAAACATTTAAATCTGAAGCAATTATAAGGAAACTTCGCGAAAGTTTATTTATGATTTATCGCTCGATATATATGTATTAGAATTTTAGGAAAATTAGAGTCATTTTTACAACTTATCGACTAAGCAGTGGCGATTTTACAAGAAAAATGTTGGTATTTTGACCATTTTTGTCGAAATCAGAAAAACATATATATGGGAGCTATATCTAAATCTGAACCGATTTCAACCAAATTTGGCACGCATAGCTACAATGCTAAATCTACTCCCTGTGCAAAATTTCATCCAAATTGGGCCAAAACTCTGGCTATTAGAACCATATTAGTCCATATCGGGCGAAAGATATATATGGGAGCTATATCTAAATCTAAACCGATTTCAATCAAATTTTGCACACTTGACTATACGACTAAGTGTTATGTTTGTACAAAATTTCAAGCAAATCGGTATAAAACTCTGGCTGCTGGGTCCATATTAGTGCATATCGGGCGAAAGATATATATGGGAGCTATATCTAAATCTGAACCGATTTATTCCAAAATCAATAGGGTTCTATTCTGATCCAAATTAGGAACATGTGCCAAAGTTGAAGGCGATTGGACTTAAATTGCGACCTAGACTTTGATCACAAGAATGTGTTCACAGACAGACGGACGGACATGGTTATATCGACTCAGGGATGCACCCTGAGCATTATTGCCAAAGACACCATGTGCCGATCTCGTCTGGGTGTTACGAACATATGCACTACCTTATAATACCCTGTTCCACAGTGTGGCGCAGGGTATAAAAACGGGGAAAAATTATACACAAGATTTACCAATAATATTTACCAATAATACGCCCGTCATACACGCAGAGAAGAAACATGATTGTCGCAATGATATTCGAAGAGAAAAATAATATGATAGGAGCTATTTTGCGGCGGCCATGTAACATGTTCACCTGCAACCATGTTTGCTCAGTGAACATGGTTCTAAAAAAAATAAAATTGTACTCATCTAAAATGTTATTATATTGATAAAAAGAATTTTGTTTCCATTAAAAGACAATGATTACGATCTAATATGTTATGGTATTCCTCAAAAATGTTTTTCTTCCAGTTAAAATAATAAGGTCACAACTTAAAATATTTTGATCTTTATGAAAAAAAAGGACGCCACTTGAGAAAGGAAAATACAAAAATTAACTATATTTATTTGTTTTTATTTATTTATAATCTAATTCATTGTTTATTTGTATTTATAAAGTCGTACAAGTAAACATCACATTTTTTTACACACTCTATTTTGGTTCAATTTCAACAATAAGTAATCATTCCATATTTACTTCGTGCCCAACAAATGTACAAAGGCAGGCATCATGTAACTGCAAATAAAAATAAATTATACCATAAGAAAAATGCAGAAGAAAAACCAGGTAAATTTTTTCAATTACACTTTCAATTTTTGTGTTCACATAAAACCACGTGCAACTTCTGAATAAATAAATTAACTCAAAACACAGTAATTCCGTATTCTCCGTTCATTCCAAGAAACAATCAACACACGACTGACGCCCAAAATGAAAATCGTGTGTACCTGCTCAATGTTTTTATAAAAATCTTTTCGCTGCAAAAAAGTAAAAAATAATTTGAATGGTCAGGTACATGGTCTTCCCGACCATGTAATGGTCACAAATACTATCATTTAAATAAAAGAACATATTTGTGGCATTTGAGAACCATTTAAATGATTATTGCCAACATATATTTTTCTCCGCTCGAAATTTCTTTTTACAAAGACAAAATAGATGGTTTTCGCGACAATTACCTATTCTAAATAAGCATTAAATGGATGAGACAACCATTTCCAAAAATGTGTTTTCTGTGCGTGTAAACTTTGTATGGTACTTAATATATTTTTGCAATTTTGAACTCAAATTTTTGTCTTCAAACATCGAGATTTTCGTTAACTGGTGAAAAAAAAAATAATCATGTCTAACACATTTTTCTGAATTTGTCGAGATATATTTACTTATTTTTGTGAAATCGGCGTGATGTCAGCGTTTGTAATACAGTCCAGTTACAAATTTCTAAAATTAACCTAAATTTTTTAAAATTAAGCAAAATTTTTCTTCATGGTGGATTTACTGTTTTTTGAGTGTGTAGGGTAAACAAAAAGTCACCATTCCCTTTCCTTATGGAATAGAGAAAAGAAGTGGACAAGCTCCTTTCTTATTCAAGTATTTAAAAGTGTTTATATGTTGCCTTGGTTGCATCCAAGGCCATATATGATATATATGCATATGTATATATGTATGTGTACGTATGTATGTGTTTTAATTTTTGTATCTTTATTGTGGTTGTTAACCATTAAGTGTTCAATGTGAATACGAGCATCCATCTTGTTGCTCCTTCGCTTGTTTTTTGTAACAAGTTTTTGTTCTTAACCACTCAGAGCCAAGGAGTATCGACATCCTTATGTTATCTATGCGGTCATCTTTATTGAGTCTGTGTTAATTACCAAGTTTTGTTTATTGGTACTTGACTTTACATACTCCAGAGGTTTGCAGTTACTTTTCTCAATGCTACTCTGGCAGCAATATGCATCAGAGGAAAAATGTTAAGTGTTTTTATTTCAACATCATATAAAAGTTCAATTTCGTAGAAGACAATGGAAATTTAAGGTTCATGTTATCAAGGCGAAAGGGCTGGTGGCAGTTAAAGATTTATATTTGTGGTAGTTAAATAAGAAGATCTTATAAAAATTTAGCTCAAAGATGTAACTGGAAATATACGGCTTTTATTTGATTGAATTGAATAGAATACATTAGAAAGATTAAAAATGAGTTTTCAAAATCATGGTTTCAATCCGCATCTTGTGATCTGGGAGTAGTGCAAATTTCAATCATCTCCAATGTATTTTTCATGGGGTTGTCATAGAGCGTAAGCACTCTGTAAAACAATGAAATATGGTCGTCAACTTTTTTTTTTTAAATTACGTACTATATTCAAGTTACTCGACCGTACTCTACCGTCTCTTTCATAAATTTGTATCATCCGATCCACGCAAATTAAAATCTGATTCGTAGCAAGTATTTTTGTGAAAATTGAAGGCGCGCTAACCTATTTTTCTTGGAAAAATGTCAAAACTCACTTAGAGTTTTGACATTTTTGTATAATCGCACTCCGACTTCTAATGGTCTACATCTGATCGTTATTGTTGATATACCCACTTGAATTTCATTTTTGACTTCTTTAGATGATATTTTATTGAATTGTTATATAGTTCTTTTGATTACGATTTGGCGTAGTTTTAGGTTTTCTTCTACCAGTGTACAGTTTTGGTGCATCCACCGTTTATAACTCGAGACGCAGTTGGTTTTTGGACATTGTGCTCTTCGGAAATTCATTATTATGATATCCCAACTTCAAAATCATCGATATTTTGCTTTTTATACCCTCCACCATAGGATGGGGGTATACTAACTTTGTCATTCCGTTTGTAACACATCATAATATTGCTCTAAGACCCCATAAAGTATATATATTCTGGATCGTGGTGAAATTCTGAGTCGATCTGAGCGTATCCGTCCGTCCGTCTGTTGAAATCACGCTAACTTCCGAACGAAACAAGCTATCGTCTTGAAACTTGGCACAAGTAGTTGTTATTGATGTAGGTCGGATGGTATTGCAAATGGGCCATATCGGTCCACTTTTACGTATAGCCCCCATATAAACGGACTCCCAAATTTGGCTTGCGATTGCTCTAAAAGAAGCAAATTTCATCCGATCCGGCTGAAATTTGGTACATGGTGTTAGTACGTGGTCTCTAACAACCATGCAAAAATCGGTCCATATCGGTCGACTTTTACGTATAGCCCCCATATAAACGGACCCCCAAATTTGGCTTACGATTGCTCTAAGAGAAACAAATATCATCCGATCCGGCTGAAATTTGGTACATGGTGTTAGTATATGGTCTCTAACGACCATGCAGAAATTGGTCCATATCGGTCCACTTTTACGTATAGCCCCCATATAAACGGACCCCCAAATTTGGCTTGCGATTGCTCTAAAAGAAGCCAATTTCTTCCGATCTGGCTGAAATTTGGTACATGGTGTTGGTATATGTTCTCTAATGACCATGCAAAAATTGGTCCACATCGACCCATAATTATATATAGCCCCCATATAAGCCGATCCCCAGATTTGACCTCCGGAGCCTCTTAAAGGAGCAAAACACTCGAGCCAAAAATAATCTACCAAAATTTTATTTTTATGAAAACATTGTCAAAATGTTATTTCTATAGAAAGTTTTGTCAAAATTTTATTTCTATAGTAAATTTCGTCAAAATTTTATTTCTATAGAAAAATTTTGTCAAAATTTTATTTCTATAGAAAAATTTTGTCAAAATTTTATTTCTATAGAAAATTTTGTCAAAATTTTATTTCTATAGAAAATTTTGTCAAAATTTTATTTCTATAGAAAATTTTGTCAAAATTTTATTTCTATAGAAAATTTTGGCAAAATTTTATTTCTATAGAAACTTTAAACTTAATTATATACGTATTTAATCGGCCTTTTTTAGTTTAATATATACCACGCATGGACTATGTGGTATATATTACGGTGTTAGGAAGTTTTAAGATACCTTGCCATTGGCTTCAGTAGAAGTTTCTACGCAGTCCATGGTGGAGGGTACATAAGCTTCGGCCTGGCCGAACTTACGGCCGTATATACTTGTTAATATGTCGATTATACTTATTGCCGGTCATCTTATTCAATTATTCCAAAAATAGGGTATAAAGGCCGATGGCGATCGGGTTGTGATCAAACGATATTCCTACAGTGCCCTTTTTATACCCACCACCATAGAATGGTGATGGGGGTATAATAAGTTTGTAATTCCGTTTATAACACATTGAAATATCAATCTCCGACTATATAAAGTGTATATATTCTTGATCAGGGATAAATTCTAAGACGATATAACCATGTCCGTCGGTCTGTCTGTTGTAAACACGCTACAGCTTTCAATAACGGCGCTATCAAGGCAAGTTCGAAGACGGGCTATATCGGCCCCCATATAAACGAACTCCCCATTTGTGGTCTTGGGCTTCTAGTATTTTTTATACTATTTGACTGAAATTAGAAATCTAGAGGTATTTCAGGACCACAAATAGGTGTGGCGAAAATGGTGAGCATCGGTCCATGTTTTGGTATAGCCCACATATAGACCGATGTCACGATTTTACCATTTGGGTTTCAAGAAACCGTAGTTTTTATCCAATTTGCCTGCAATTTGAAATCTAGACGTTTTTTAGGACCACTAATAGCTAATATATGATAGATGAGCTAATATATAATAGATGACTCACCAATATCCTCGTAATCTTCGGGCCCGTTCATGTTGAGGAAATGTATGCTTGTCAAATGGTAATTCCGAAACAGCTGTCCATCCAACCTTCTTTCAGTCTATAGGGCTTTACCCAAATAAATTTGACAAGCCTATTTTTCCTCTGTTGGTTAAGCTACTCTTGTAGTTTAGTCAATGCATGGTTTTAAGCTGAAATCAAAACAACAATAATAAAAACAATTATATTTGATTCATGTTGGTGGGTACTTAAGATTCGGCCCGACTGTGTATACTTGTTTCTTCTATGAAAGGGTGTAATTTTGTGAGAAGCAGTTTTCGCACGACGTGGTTCATTCTTGTTATAATAATAATTTCTCTAATGAAAAACTTTTTAAATTCAGCATTATTTTCTGGCACTTTAATATTGATTTTAGCTTTATTTCAATGCAGATTTAGCAGCAACATTTTTTGTGATCTGGCCACACTGGTTATTATATATTTACTTATTCTATTTCAAGTTTAAAATTATGCCTATCTCTATCTAAATCAACAAAGCCTAAAGTTAAGCTTGTCTATTGTTGTCCTGCTCTACGAATACCAAAAAAATTCAATTTAGTAATAAAGCATCACTTGAAGGTGGCAGTCGCATGGAAGATTAAACAGGGTAGACATCGTAATTAATGGGTTACCAAAAGGTATACTTGAACGAAGAGTATCCATTTTAAAGATTGCTTCGAACTCCCACTATCCAGATTACGACACTGTTATATAGGTAAATATGTTTTATTGAAACTAAATTGCATCTACACTCGAGATGTTCTTATGGAAAATTATTACAATGGCGGTCCATTATCAATTTCTACTATTCTTGGAGAAATTATTGCTGGAAAAGTGTATTTACGTACGATTATTTGCATCAAGCTGCGTCGAAGTTGACATACATATCTCGAAAGCTTCGTAGACAGAAAAAAAATTACAAACATTTAAGCTTATAAATGGAGATTTGTCTAAAGTTGTCGTTAATCCATCCAACAGAACGAGAGCAACTCTGGACTCCCGTGAATGTGTTGACCTGAGAATGAAGGCGACACATTTTTCTAGGCGGCTGACATTAAATTTGTTCTTCCGGCGGCGGCGGCGGCTTGGCGGCTAAATCGATAAAAAAAAATTGTCTATTCAGCAGCGGACAATTACCTATTACGAAATAAATTTGAAGTTATCCGAATGGTAATGGGAAGGTACATTTCATTCAAATTTTCGGAGTTAAAGTTTTGCAAAATTATTATAGCGTTTTGTACTGATTGATTGTGGTGGAAGTTTCAGTCGGCAAAAATACAACAATTATTTATACATTTTTATGATTTAAATCAATATTTTTGATTAATTTGAGTCGATATGAGTCGTCATATTCGGCGGCGGCGTCGACTGGCAAAGATTGGTCGGCAGCGGCTAAAATCGGCGGCTTCATTCTCTGGTGCTGACATGCTTGATGCAGTAGACCGCACCAATAACGCAGCCCATCCTATGAGTAGTAGTGTATTTTTCACTTAATTTTTTTGTATTTTAATTTAAATTACTTGCCTTATATGATTTTCCTTGTTTTATGCTTTTTGTACTAATTAAATGTCTACCTAAGACCAGATAACAAATTTTGGTTTTAGTAGCTCATGTGTCACATCATAATTTAAGCACATTACTTTGTAATTTAATTATAAATTTATTCTACTTTTCATAATTCACGTTCACAATAATTAATTCTGATAGTGGTTATAAAAATTTCCTCGTAACATTACTTCATGAATTATTATTTTAACTAACATTTCCAATTTTTAGATTTATGGATCCTTGTAATGTAGGTCCATGACAATTCATTTCTACACAGAGAATACAGATTGGTTGTGACAATCGAATTTATTGCCAACCTCCTTTTGGCAGTTGTAGCAACTACCAGTTGGCAGTTGTGCCACCCGATTGATTCGGTCGACACAACCAATATTTCATATGGTGTTGGTTGGATCTGCCGACGATATCGGTTGTTGCTACCTTCATCATTCGATTGTGCTGCCCGACCTTAATAGTGCTCGTTACCAAATTAAAAACAAATTTTGTCCCAGTTAATATTATATTTTATTTTATTAAAATATTACACTTAGTTTAAAAATATTTATTTTAGAATATAAATAAATATAAACACATATTATACTATTATATAATATTTTACATCTGTTAAAATCTAAATTAAAATTGTTATTGATAAATTGTACCATATATACCACCCAGCATAGATAGAAGTCATCAACATCTGCGCAGATAATTTTTCTAAAATAAAAAAAACATAGTATATATACATTGAAGAAAAACTTTAAACTGGATTAAAATGGTGAAATATTAGACCATTATTATGCCACCCCAGCAAAAAAAATGGAGCACTATTTCAGCAGGATTGTAAGGGAGAGAGGCAGTACCAACTGCTTACAAAACAACTGAATCAGCGCTGATTTTTGTGGGCGATGTTTCGATTTAGAGCAGCTTCTACATAGCGCTGATATAATTGCTCATTTTAATAGAAATATTGGTCAGAAGTGATATAAAATATTGAGTATAGCATTGATGGCGTGAAGGAAAATAGCACTACCTTTCATGCATTTATACTGCATGAATTGGTTGTAATAACGTAAACGAATGATCATAAACTACTTTGATTACTCGTTTACGTTATTGCCACCGATTCATGCAGTGTGGATGCACTGCCTACTTTATTCTATGCCAAAAAGCGCAACTAAACTCTTACTGCTGAAGTATTTTTTGCTGGGACATAAGTAAATTAATCGTAATCTGAAATCTGTGTGATATACATAAATGGGAACCAAAGTTTCCATTCATGATTAGCAGGATCTTCCCAAAGAAATAAATGGTACGAAGAAATAGATCGCTAGAGAATCTATCTCAACATGTCAGAAACGATACTTCGTGTAGCCAGATTTTATTGAGAATAAAAGTATTTATACTATGACCAAAACTGGTGTATTGCATTAAAATAGACAAATATATAAAAACAAATTAAACCTACCCAATTTGCTTCCACTGTTAACTCCTTGCAAGTTCTTCTATACGCTCATTAGGGCGGATTTTTATTAGGTCCTCATAAAATTAGATACTGAAGTTCACTTTTGAGTTCTTCGCCGGATCCATGAAATTTTGTGTATTACATTAAATTAATCCATTTGGCATAATATAAGCAAATTCCTGGGATTATCAGTAATACTTTTTAAAGGAGATCCATAGTAAATGCCGAAAAAATAAGGCCTGGCAGAAAATTCGTCGTTATATTTTTCTATTTATAAACATATGTCTTTTCTCGACTTAAGAAATTTTAATATTGACATTTGAAAATATTCAATTTACATTCGGCTGTAGCAACCATATGTAAATTATAATTACTAAATTACAGCCATAAAATTCTATTAAGGAAGGTTGTACCAACCAATTTCATGCAAACAATTTCAAAATGGATACATTTGGTTGCTACAACTATTTATCGTAAAACATGAAGGAAAATCTTTTATAACAGTTGTCTAATGGTTGAGTAGATGAAAATATAGTTGAAAATAGAGAGAGTAGGTAGACACAAACGACTTATTGTTCCAAATATGGAATTTAAATTATTACAACCGATTTCCACCCATTCTATTCTCTGTGTGTACGTTCCCAATTGCCCACTTTTAGTAACAACTTTATTATTGCTCACTTTAATGCCCAACACTCCAATATTAAGCCACCGTCAACGAAATTGGCAGAAATTAGCAGCATTATTGATCGATATAGTCGACGAAAGTTAGACATGGCTTAAGGGCCAAAATTCCAATGTAGTTAAACAATATCTGGCTATTCTTCATACAGAAATAATGGGCCACTTCGCAGAGGAGGAGGTGTGCCCCTATTTATTTCCAATCGATTTACGATTTCTGGTCTTAATTACGGTGTGGTGGAATGCCTTTTTATACCCTTCACCACTACTCTGGTACAGGGTATAATAAGTTTGTGCATTTGTATGTAAAGCCAAGAAGGAATGGTCTGAGACCCATAGTATGTTATACCGATCTTCTTAGAATTGAATTCTGAGTCGATTTAGCGATGTCCTTCTGTCTGTCTGTCTGTCCGTCCGTCTGTTCATGTATTTTTGTGTGTAAAGTACAGGTCGCAGTTTAAGTCCGATCGTTCTCAAATTTGTCATAGGGTCGTTTTGTGGGACAGAGACAATCGCTATTGATTTTCGGTTCAGATTTAGATATAGCTGCCATATATATTTATCCCAGATCTGGTCATAATGGGCGTACTTATCAACCGATGTTCTTCAAATTCCGAACATCCGAATATTTTATGTTTACCACCGATTTTCGTGCAATTTTACACAAAGAGTAGAATTGACATTTTACCAATGCTTGGTAAATTTGATTGAAATCGATTCAGATTTAGATGTAGCTCCCATATATATCTTTCGTCCGATTTTGACTTATATGGCCTCAAATGCCAGAGTTTTGCCGTAATTTGCTTAAAATTTTGCACGAGAGGTATGTTTAATGGTATAGTTATATGTACCAAATTTGGCTAAAATCGGTTGAGATTTAGATATAGCTCCCATATATATCTTTCGTCCGATTTGGACTTATATGGCCTCAAAGGCCATGACTTGCTTCAAATTTTGCACAAGGAGTACGTTTAACAGTGTCGGTAAGTGTGCCAAATTTGCTTGAAATCGATTCAGTTTTAAATATAGCTCCCATATATATCTTTCGTCCGATTTACACTCATATAACCACGGGGGCCAAAGTTATACTCCCATTTACGTTAAATGTTGCTGAGATAGCAGAATTATTATTCTACCTATGCATGTCAAATTTAGTCAAAATCGGTTCAGATTTAGATATATTGGAGGAAAATCCCATTTTCAATGGGATTTTCCTCCAATCGACTGGCTAGTTTGCGCAATAAAAAATAATGGAGGACCACAGAATGAAGCCGACCGATTTTTGTCAGCGGCGGCTGATACTAAATTTTTGCAAAAAATACATTTTTTGAAAATTATTATAAGAGCTTGATATTGATTGATTGTGGTTTGAAGATTCAACATTTTGACAAAAATTCAACAATTATTATTATTATTATTTTTTTTTTTTAATAAATATTTTTGATTAATTGGCGGCTAAATTTGAGTCAAGATGAGTCGACATATTCGGCGGCGGCGTCCACTGGCAACAAATAGTTGGCGGCGGCGGGACTCGGCGGATTCATTCTCTGTGGAGGACTTTAACAACAATTTATTCGATGCTGCCAAGTTGTACAATGTGAGACGTACATGCCTAAGAATGGATGTTTCCTTGGTACATAATAACTTACCGGCGCATTATGATGTATATCGTCAGTCGTCTTCCCTCATTGACTATTTTTTAAAATTTCTATATAAACCAGTGTTGTCAAAAAGACAATAGCTAACAAATCACCCGTTATATTGTGATCGGTTAGATAATTTGCTTATAATTTATTGTACATATATTTATATAAAATCCATAACATCATTTCATAGCTATAAAATTTATTATATCTCCTCTTTTCCACTGCACTTTGTTAATCGAGATAATTTCTGTTCAAGGAGCCATTGCTAATTGTACGCACATTGCTTTAATTAAAATATTAAAAACAAAAACAATATAAACGAAATGAAGAAATGTGTTTATTAAAAATTATAATTAAAATAGAAATGACTTCCATTGTATGGCATTGCCACCAACAGGATCCAATAATGTTGCATGCATTCTCCATACAAGGCAAACACCGTTGGTGCATGGTTCGCTGCAAATCTTGATAAGAACAGTACCAGCGGCGACTGGCGTGTACATATAAAAGTGAATTCCAAACTTTCGTAATTAGCCAAAAAATTTAACTGATTCCAAGGCGATATACCCCCTATACAAATGCAAAATAGTGCAGGGGAAGAGAGAGAGAGAGAAAACCTTGTGTTCTGGTTGTATATAAACGAAAAGGATTTACGAAAATGACAACAGTTTGGGGAATTTCATTTACGAAATAATCCCTTCCTGTGAAATTTTGCAAAAAAAAAAAAATATCAACAGTCAAGAACATTTGTAATGGCAGTGGCAGCAATGGAACCTCTAATGAGAACTCGACTTGCCAGTAATCTGACATAGAGTGGGAATGTTTGCAACATGTGCTGTCAGCAAATGCCAGGTGGTAAGGTTATAAAATGCATGAAAACGTTCCTGCAATTTGGTATCTGGCCATTATCAAAGCAAACAATATGAAAACAATTTGCAGTGAGTGAGAAAATGACATTGCAATGGACTAATAAAATAATGAAAGGAATCAACAGCAAAAGGGGCAGTGGAGACATAACTACAAGAAATCCATTACATGGAAATAAACATAGATCGTCTTCTCTGGCAATAGTTTTATGGCATAGCTCTAACATGGCTGCACAGTGTTTGGAGATATACCATGTAGTTTTTATACAAACTAACAGGTTGGCTGATAAGTCCCCGGTCTAACAAAGGAAAACACATTTTTTTTGTCAAAATTCGTTTTTATTATTCAACATAGTTCCCTTCAAGAGCGATACAACGATTATAACGACTTTCCAATTTGATGATACCATTTTGGTAGTACTCATTCGGTTTTGCCTCAAAATAGGCCTCAGTTTCGGCGATCACCTCTTCATTGCAGCCAAATTTTTTCCCTGCGAGTATCCTTTTGAGGTCTGAGAACGAGAAGAAGTCGCTGGGGGCCAGATCTAGGGAATACGGGTGTGAGGAAGCAATTCGAAGCCCAATTCATGAATTTTTGCCATCATTCTCAATGACTTGTGGCACGGTGCGTTGTCTTGGTGGAACAAAATTTTTTTCTTCTTCATATGGGGCCGTTTTGCCGTCACTGTTTATGGTTTCTCCCTTCTCAAGATATTCGATAAAAATTATTCCATACGCATCCCAAAAAACAGAGGCCATTACTTTGCCAGCGGACTTTTGAGTCTTTCCACGCTTCGGAGACGGTTCACCGGTCGCTGTCCACTCAGCCGACTGTCGATTGCACTCAGGAGTGTAGTGATGGAGCCATGTTTCATCCATTGTCACATATCGACGGAAATAGTCGGGTGTATTACGAGTTAACAGCTGCAAACACCGCTCGGAATCATCAACACGTTGTTGTTTTTGGTCAAATGTAAGCTCGCGCGGCACCCATTTTGCACAGAGCTTCCGCATATCCAAATAGTGATGAATGATATTACCAACACGTTCCTTTGATATCTTTACGGCCTCTGATATCTCGATCAACTTCATTTTACGGTCATTCAAAATCATTTTGTGGATTTTTTTGATGTTTTCGTCGGTAACCATCTCTTTCGGGCGTCCACTGCGTTCACCGTCCTCCGTGCTCATTTCACCACGCTTGAATTTTGCATACCAATCAATTATTGTTGATTTCCCTGGGGCAGAGTCCGAAAACTCATTATCAAGCCCAGTTTTTGCTTCCACCGTATTTTTTCCCTTCAGAAAACAGTATTTTATCAAAACACGAAATTCCTTTTTTCCATTTTTTTCACAATAACAAAAGTTGCTTCACAAAAGACTCTCTATCTCACAAACTAATTGACTTACAGACGTCAAATTTTGGCACGAATCATTTGAAGATTGGTACTATACAAAAATAATATGCATTTAATACTAGCGACGCCATCTATGTATCAGACCGGGGACTTATCAGCCAACCTGTTATTTGTTTGTGCTGGGAATTCTTAAGCGAAACCCGAAAGTTCGCCCAGACCAAATCTTATGTACACTGAAAAATACTCTCCATACACTCAAAAAAAGTTTACTTGAATCCAAAGATTTTGACCTTCCTTTAAGGATTTTGGTATTGATTCCGAGCCAAAGATGCGACTTCTTTAAAATAAAGGAATTTTTAAACGAGCTATCTGGCTTTAAATCTAGGACCAATAAAATTAGGATACCGATCTTATTTATTATATTTTCATTCTAATTTCGCGGCTTAGTAATAAAGGTACTCACGTACAAACAAATGCCAGTTTAAAAATCCAAATTATAACGGATACTTCAAAGAAAAAAAATGTTTCCTTAATTCCAAAAAAACTTTAAACCAAAGACGCTAAATCCTCAAAATAAGTCTTAGCCTATATTTGAAGCGTATTTATTTTAAATCTAAAGTTTCAATATTTCTGTTAATTTAAGTACAGTTTATTTAAATCAAAAATGTGTTGCTTTACTTTAAGGAAAATTAGACTTAGTTCAAAGACATGCGACTTTAACGAAGAGATGCAAATTTAAAAAATTTGTGTCCTAAATTTAATGAAAAACAAGTATATACGGCCGTAAGTTCGGCCAGGCCGAATCTTATGTACCCTCCACCATGGATTGCGTAGGAACTTCTACTAAAGGCTGTCATCCACAATCGAATTACTTGGGTTTACGATACCGATGGCAAGGTATCGTAAAACTTTTTAACACTGTCTTCTAAATTGTAAGTTAGTCCATAAGAGGTATATATTAAACAAAAAAAAAAAGGCCGATTAAATACGTATATAATTCAGTTTGACAAAATTTTCTATAGAAATAAAATGTTGACAAAATTTTCTATGGAAGTAAAATGTTGACAAAATTTTCTATAGCAATAAAATTTTGACAAAATTTTCTATAGAAATAAAATGTTGACAAAATTTTCTATAGAAATAAAATGTTGACAAAATGTTCTATAGAAATAAAATGTTGACAAAATTGTCTATAGAAATAAAATGTTGACAAAATTTTCTACAGAAATAAATTTTTTACAAAATTTTCTATAGAAATAAAATTTTGACAAAATTTTTTTTGGAAATAATGGTTTTTAGAGACCGTATACTTAGACCACGTACCAAATTTCAACCGGATCGGATGAATTTTGCTGCTCCGGAAGGCTCCGCAAGCCAAATTTGGGGATCGGTTTATATGGGGGCAATACGTAAACGTGGGCCGATATGGCCCATTTTCAATACCATCCGACCTACATCAATAACAACTACTTGTGCCAAGTTTCAAGTCGATAGCTAGTTTCGTTCGGAAGTTAGCGTGATTTCCACAGACGGACGGACAGCCGGACAGACGGACAGACGGACGGACGGACGGACATGCTTAGATCGACTCAGAATTTCACCACGACCCAGAATATATATACTTTATGGGGTCTTAGAGCAATATTTCGATGTGTTACAAACGGAATGACAAAGTTAATATACCCCCATCCTATGGTGGAGGGTATAAAAATTTGAAGCAAAGATTATAAACTTTATTTTAATTAATATTTCATTATTTTAAAGGAATTTGTCCCTAATATTTTGTAAATTTTGCTTCCTAAAATATAGGTTGCGTAATCTTTAATATCACTTAAATATTTTTTTCAGTGTAGCACGGTTGTCATAGTTAGTAGAATTCTACAAAAAAAAAAAATAATATATGAATTACAAATATGAGGGGTTTTAGACGATGCAATTGGTTGCGTGCAATTTTTTGTATTCTCTTTTAAAGTTGCTTCTTAAAAACTTCAGCATTTATACGTTGAAATTTTTCATGCAATCGCTTGAAATTTCAAGTTTCAGAAATGTCAAAAAATTGCAAGAGGAACGGAAAACATGAAATTTTTTCTACCCCCTTTGCTTCTCTACCCCGTTTACCTATAAACAAGAATTGCGTGCAATTATTGCATCGTCTAAAACCCTTCTATGAAATTTCTATAGAAATACAATTTTGACTAAATTTTCTATAAATTGTTTGTTGTTTGACTAACTAGAGACTAAACTAAGAGTACTTAACCAACAGCGGAAAAGATACAAAATCTGTTGGGTAAGCTACTCTTGTAGTTTAGTCAACGCATGGTTTTAAGATGAAACAAAAATGATTGAAGAACAAACCAACAATAAAATAAGAATTTTTTTGGTGCCAGCTAAAACTGTTTAAAACTTCGACTCTTCTCTTGAATTCAAGGGAAATTTATACACCCAAGAAAATTGTCGCTATTAGCAGTGATCATAAATAATAAATAAACTTCTAAGATAAAATAATAATAATAATAATAAAATATTTTTATAAGATTAACACCAATCAAAGTCTTCCCTTTTTTGTAGCTAGATTACATTGGGCTATCATCAATTTAAATCAGTTAGTACTTCATTCTCTTATCCGTTATTGACACTTTCTGTTTGTTTCTTAATAAGGCTTTGTTTTGGAAATATGTCTAAGCATAGCGATATTTTAATATACTACAATAAAATATGTTTTTAATGCCGCAAGACATATTCGCGAAGAATGAGCAGATACATCATCCGATGATGAAAAGACTAACATCGTGGACGCGTATCCAAACTTGGTTAATCGATGTGTGGTATTTTTTTATACCCTCCACCATAGGATGGAGGTATATTAACTTTGTCATTCCGTTTGTAACACATCGAAATATTGTTATAAGACCCCATAAAGTATATATATTCTGGGTCGTGGTGAAATTCTGAGTCAATCTAAGCATGTCCGTCTGTTAAAATCACTATAACTTCCGAACGAAACAAGCTATCGACTTGAAACTTGGCACAAATAGTTTTTATTGATATAGGTCGGATGGTATTGCAAATGGACCATATCGGACCACTTTTACGTATAGCCCCCAAATAAACCGACCCCCAGATTAGGCTTGCGGAGCCTCTTGGAGGAGTAAAATTCATCCGATCGGTTTGATCGTGGTGTTTGTTTGTGTGCGGGAGTGTAGTCAACCTGTTGGAAAAGTATTTCTCATGAGCCGAAACAAATTCCACTATTGCAATAATAGTTGGAATTTGTACTCCAGATGAGATTCTAGGGAAGAAACAAACCAATATCAAAACGATGGAATGGAAAAATGAACAAATCAATTTGGGTTTAGATGGATGATATTATTAAGGATTTATTTCTTTTCTGAATCAACGCCTTACCAGTAGAAATGATGAATTCAAAAAGAGAAGTTCACTTAAAATTATTGCGGAAACTGTGTTTTTGTCATGGCTTGACAGTTTCGTAGTTTTGATTGTCATTTGTAATTATAATTTATCGATTTATTTGAATTTGAATCTTGACAAGTAATTGGGTATTCTAAGAATCCCAGTAGGGATTTCAGTGCTGAGAAAATTATTATTTTAGAGGGAAAATTTTTCCAACTGTTTATGTGACATAAACAGTGTTAGAATATGGTCTCTAACAACCATGCAAAAATTGTTTCATATCGGTCCATAATTATATATAGCCCCCATATAAACCGATCCCCAGATTTGACGTCCGGAGCCTCTTGAAGTACCAAAATTCATTCGATCTGGTTGAAATTTTGTACGTGGTGTTAGTATATTGTCTCTAACAACCATGCAAAAATTGGTGTACATCGGTCTATAATTATATATAGCCCCCATATAAACCGATCCCCAGATTTGACCTCTGGAGCTCTTGAAGGACCAAAATTTATCCGATCCGGTTAAAATTTGGTCATATACTGTGCTAGTAAATGGCCGCTAACAACCATGCCGAAATTGGTCCATATCGGCCTATAGTTATATATAGCCGATCCCCAAAACTAATCTACCAAAATTTTATTTCTACTGAAAGTTTTGTCAAAAATTGCATTACTATAGAAAATGTTGTCAAAATTTTATTACTACAGAAAATTTTATCAAGATTTTATTTCTATAGAAAATTTTGTCAAGATTTTATTGCTATAGAAAATTTTGTCAAAATTTTATTTTCATAGAAAATTTTGTCAAAATTTTGTTTCTATGGAAAATTTTATCAAAATTTTATTTCTATAGAAAATTTTGTCAAACTGAATTATATACGTATTTAATGGGCATTTTTATACCCTCCACCATAGGATGGGGGGTATATTAACTTTGTCATTCCGTTTGTAACATATCGAAATATTGCTCTAAGACCCCATAAAGTATATATATTCTGGGTCATGGTGAAATTCTGAGTCGATCTGAGCATGTCCGTCCGTCCGTCCGTCCGTCCGTCCGTCCGTCTGTTGAAATCACGATAACTTCCGAACGAAACAAGCTATCGACTTGAAACTTGGCAAAAGTAGTTGTTATTGATGTAGGTCGGATGGTATTGCAAATGGGCCATATCGGTCCATTTTTACGTATAGCCCCCATATAAACGGACCCCCAAATTTGGCTTGCGAGGCCTCTAAGAGAAGTAAATTTCATCCGATCCGGCTGAAATTTGGTACATGGTGTTAGTATATGGTCTCTAACAACCATGCAAAAATTGGTTCACATCGGTCCATAATTATATATAGCCCCCATATAAACCGATCCCCCGATTTGGCTTGCAAGGCCTCTAAGTGAAGCAAATTTCATCCGATCCAGCTGAAATTTGGTACATAGTGTTAGTATATGGTCTCTAACAACCATGCAAAAACTGGTCCATACTTATATATAGCCCCCATATAAACCGATCCCCCGATTTGGCTTGTGAGGCCTCTAAGAGAAGCAAATTACATCCGATCCGGCTGAAATTTGGTACATGGTGTTAGTATATGGTCTCTACCAACCATGCAAAAATTAGTCCACATCGGTCCGTAATTATATATAGCCCCCATATAAACCAATCCCCTGATTTGGCTTGTGGAGCCTCTAAAAGAAGCATATTTCATCCGATCCGGCTGAAATTTGGTACATGGTGTTGGTATATGGTCTCTAACAATCATGCAAAAATTGGTCCACATCGGTTCATAATTATATATAGCCCCCATATAAACCGATCCCCAGATTTGACCTCCGGAGCCCCTTGGAAGAGCAAAATTCATCCGATTCGGTTGAAATTTGGTACGTGATGTTAGTATATGGTATCCAACAACCATGCAGGAATTGGTTCATATCAGTCCATAATTATATATAGGACCCATATAAACCGATCCCCAGACTTGACCTCCGGTGCCTTTTGGAGAAGCAAAATTTATCCGATCTGGTTGAAATTTTGTACGTGGTAGTAGTATATGATATTTAACAACCATGCCAAAAGTGGTCCATATCAGTCCATAATCACATATAGCCCCCATATAAATCGATCCCGAGATTTGGTTTTGGAGCCTCTTGGAGGAGCAAATTTCATCCGGTACATTGTGCTAGTATATGGCCGTTAACAACCATGCCTAACTAGGTTCATATCGGTCTATAGTTATATATAGCCCTCAGATCCATATCAATAATTGTATATAGCCCCCATATAAGCGACCCCCATATTTCAATTCTGGCTCCCTACGTACCGTGCAAAAGTCCATATCGATTCGTAATTATTTGTAGACTTACCTACACATACTTTTTTTGTCTAATGTATACCACGTATGGACTAACTCACAATTTAGGAAACGATTTAAGATACCACAACCCAAGTAATTCGATTGTGGATGACAGTCTTTCGTAGAAGTTTGTACGCAATCCATGGTGGAGGGAACATAAGATTCGGCCTGGCCGAACTTACGGCCGTTTATACTTGTTTTGTTTCATTTATACCTCGTATGGACTATCTTACAATTGAGAAGACGGTGTTAAGAAGTTTTAAGATACCTTGCCATCGGCAAGTGTTACAGCAACGCAAGTAATTCGATTGTGGATGACCGTCTTTAGTACAAGTTTATAAGCAATCCATGGTGGAGGATACATAAGATTCGGCCTGGCCGAACTTACGGCCGTATATACTTGTTTTAATTAATTATTTCCATGATTAATTTAATATTTTTTCTGTGTGTTTCAACAAATGAATGAATTCATTGTGGAACATGACATTTTAACGGATACGCAATCAGTGTTTCGTAGAGGCCGAAACTGTACGTACGACAGTTCTAGTTGATATGGTAGAGGAGGGATATTGATAGAAATAGGTGATATTTACAACCTAAATCACATAGTGGTCAAGTTATAATAACTTTGATATGCCAAAAAATGTGCCTACCAGAAATATTGATTTTAGACCTCACAAAATCACCTCCTGAGTCGATCCAGCGCTTGGTGTCCGTCCGTCTGTCCATGTATTTGTTGTTCACAGAATTTCGGTCGCAATTATTAACCGATTTTGATGAAATATGGTACAGGGTGTTTTTTGGGCACAAGGACAAACGCCATTGAATTTGGAAGAAATCGGATCAAATTTAGATGTAGATCCCATGTATATTTATCGCCCGATTTCGACAAATGGGGTCACGTTGCACTTTTTTTACTAACCGATCGTCGTCAAATTTGGCGCAAAGTAATCTAATTTACCACCCTTTATGTGTGCACAATTTCATGGAAATCAGTTCAGATTTAGATATAGCTCCCAAATTTTCTCAAATTTGGGTATAAATCCCTTATTTATCAACCGATCTTTGGCCAAATCTAATTGTCTATAGTATTTACTATATGTGGACAAATTCATCGAAATCGGTTCAGATTTGACTATAGCTCCCATATATATGTATTGCCCGATTTTCCCATTTTGACCTTATGGTCAAATTTGGGAAAATTAACCAATCTTACTCAAATTTAGCACACAGTAACCTTCTGTGGTATCAACCAAACCTGTAGGTGCAAAACTAACTATAGCTACCACTATATATAATATCAGACATATATGTTCAGATTGTGAGAAAACTCCCATAAACATGTACGCTATAATTTTCTTAAATACGGAAATACGCATTATCTCCTAACCCTATTTCAATAATACACAACAAATACTTATGTTTACTAATTCAAAAGGGGTGGTTTAGGGTATGATACAGTCGGCCCCGCCTGACTTTCTACTTTACTCACTTATTTTTATTACTTTTGAATCATTCACACAAAAAATTTTTCAGATTCAATCACGAAATTGATTGATCCAATTAATTTCTTAATTTAAATGTCTTCAATCACGAAAATGATAGCATCAATCACAGTTTTAATTGGACATAAAAAAGTTTTCATTTAAAAATTATTTGAGTTTATTAGAAAATTTCAATTAGTTTTTTAATTAATTCAATTATAAAATTATTGATGTTGATTGCAAACCTCAAATAATTTTTTAATTGATTCAATCAAAAATTCAATTGATGTCGGTTGCAAAACTTAATAATTTTTTAATTGATTCAATTAATTATTTAAGTAAACTTCAAGCCAATTTCCAATTAACTTTTTAATTGAAACAGGTAAAAAATTAATAAAAATTTTGTAATGAAATCAATTAATTTTTTAATTGAAGCAATCAAGAAATTAATTGAGTTTGCTTTCTTATTAATTAGTTTTACTCCAAAAAAACAAACATTTAATTGATTCAATAATATATTTGAATTTTGCTTTTATTTGTATTGTTTGTTCAAAAGTTTTGAGTTGTATTTGTTAATTTTAATGAACTTTAATAGTAATAATTGTAAATTAAACGATGGATACAATTAGTTAATTCGTATCCTTTTTGAATTTTTAAACTTATTGCGCATGTAACAATAACACAAAAAAACGAATGATATTTACATCGATAGTACTTATCAATAACATAGTACGAGTGCGGTACGGAAACTTCCATCAGTGAAAGAGATTATTTAGTTTTTCAAAAATATTTTTATTTTTCAATATAATCTCTTGAAACTTCAATACACTTGGTCCAACACTTTTCTAGCAATTCTATCCCTTGATTAAAATAGTTTTTCTCAAGGTCTTCAAAATAGTGGTTTACAACTGTAATTGCATCTTCATTTGAGGTAAAACGCTTGCCAGCAAGGAATGTTTTTACATTTGGGAACAAGTAAAAGTCACTGGGAGCTAAATCAGGAGAATAAGGTGGTTGGTCAAGCAACTCGTACTTTAATTCGTTGATTTTAGCCATTGTTAAAACACTCTTGTGCGCTGGTGCGTTGTCTTGATGAAAAATTATTTTTTTTTTGTGTTGTAAGCCAGGACGTTTTTCTCGAATTTGTACATTTAATTGATCCAAAAGGTTGCAATAGTACTCTGAATTTATTGTTTTACCCTTTTGCAGATAGTCAATCAATAAAATTCCTTTGAAGTCCCAAAAAACCGTTGCCATAACCTTACCAGCCGATTGAATTGTTTTTGCCTTCTTTGGGGCACTTCCTCCAGCTTTAGTCCATTGCTTGGATTGTTCTTTTGTCTCTGGAGTATAGTGGTGGATCCATGTCTCATGAGCAGTTATGAAAGGACGCTTAAAATCCATTTTATTTCGCTTAAAACGATGCAAACAAGCTTGAGAAATGTTCATTCTTATGGGGTTTTGATCGACTGTTAAGAAATGCGGCACCCATCTTGCAGATGTAGTTCTTCATGCAAAATTAAATGGACTCGAGATGCCCATGATATAGCAATTTCACGCACTTTTATTCGTCCATCATTTAATACCATATCATTCACTTTGTCTACAATATCTGTTGTTGTTGCTGTTTTTGGACGTCCACTACGTGGTTCATCTGTAATGCTTGTACGACCACGTTTAAATTCAGCAACCCAATGTTTTACTGTTGCATATGAAGGAGCACTTTTACCTAACACATTCACTATATCATTATGAATTTCTTGTCCCGATAAAGCTGTTTTATGTAAATATTTAATGAGAGTACGCATTTCTAATTTTTCCATTGTAAAAAAATTGCGGATGCGTCTTTTTTGAACAGCTGTTTCTATATGAAGGAGTTGCCAGATCGAAGCAAAATTTAACATGTGTTCATAACAGAGATGGAAGTTTCCAAAACACTTAACTTTTTTCTGTTTATACCGCGTTTTTGTGCTAGGCTAAGAAGTGCTCTCGTACATAGAGTAAACCACGTCTTAGACTAAATAAGGTTCGGCAAGTATTAAACGAAAAATTAAATTACCGTAATAATAACTTAAAATTACACAAGTGAACAATGGTTCTGATGATTAAGAACTGAATATAGTCTTTAAAGTTATTTGGAACCCAGAATCCAAATCTGCACTTGGTTTTTTTCTATCAGCTCGACTTTTCGAGACATACCGTTATGTTCAAAATTAAGGCACTTCCGTTACATATATTGGAATAACTTGAAAACTGTTCACCTTATTAAATTAAAAAATGTTCTCCTTAAGCCGTGCTTAAATTGTTTTTCAATTTTCCATGTACTTTTAGACCAATTGTTCAAGTTTTGAAAAACAAATTGAAATTTTTAACAAAAACATTTTTTTTCTTTTAAAATTCCTACAAAATAACAAGTGTAAACGGCCGTAAGTTCGGCCAGGCCGAATCTTATGTACCCTCCACCATGGATTGCGTACAAACTTCTACGAAAGACTGTCATCCACAATCGAATTACTTGGGTTGTGGTATCTTAAATCGTTTCCTAAATTGTGAGTTAGTCCATACGTGGTATACATTAGACAAAAAAAGTATGTGTAGGTAAGTCTACAAATAATTACGAATCGATATGGACTTTTGAACGGTACGTAGGGAGCCAGAATTGAAATATGGGGGTCGCTTATATGGGGGCTATATACAATTATTGATATGGATCTGAGGGCTATATATAACTATAGACCGATATGAACCTAGTTAGGCATGGTTGTTAACGGCCATATACTAGCACAATGTACCGGATGAAATTTGCTCCTCCAAGAGGCTCCAAAACCAAATCTCGGGATCGATTTATATGGGGGCTATATGTGATTATGGACTGATATGGACCACTTTTGGCATGGTTGTTAAATATCATATACTACTACCACGTACAAAATTTCAACCAGATCGGATAAATTTTGCTTCTCCAAAAGGCACCGGAGGTCAAGTCTGGGGATCGGTTTATATGGGTCCTATATATAATTATGGACTGATATGAACCAATTCCTGCATGGTTGTTGGATACCATATACTAACATCACGTACCAAATTTCAACCGAATCGGATGAATTTTGCTCTTCCAAGGGGCTCCGGAGGTCAAATCTGGGGATCGGTTTATATGGGGGCTACATATAATTATGAACCGATGTGGACCAATTTTTGCATGATTGTTAGAGACCATATACCAACACCATGGACCAAATTTCAGCCGGATCGGATGAAATATGCTTCTCTTAGAGGCTCCACAAGCCAAATCAGGGGATTGGTTTATATGGGGGCTATATATAATTACGGACCGATGTGGACTAATTTTTGCATGGTTGATAGAGACCATATAATAAGACCATGTACCAAATTTCAACCGGAACCGGGTGAGTTTTGCTCTTTCAAGGGGCTCCAGAGGTCAAATCTGGGGTTCGGTTTATATGGGGGCTACATATTATTATGGACCGATATGGACCAATTTCTGCGTGGTTGTCAGAGATAATATACTAACTCCACGTACCAAATTCCAACCGAACCGGATGAATTTAGCTCATCCATGAGGATCCGCAAGCAAAATCGGGGGATCGGTTTATATAGGGGCTATATATAATTGTGGGCCGATGTGGACCAATTTTTGCATAGTTATTAGATATGATATACTAACACCATGTACCAAATTTCAACGGGATCGGATGAATTTTGCTCCTCCAAGAGGCTCCGCAAGCCAAATCTGAGCGTCGGTTTATATGGGGGCTATACGTAAAAGTGGCTCGATATGGCCCATTTGCAATACCATCCGACCTACATCAATAACAACTACTTGTGCCAAGTTCCAAGTCCATAGCTTGTTTAGTTCGGAAGTTAGCGTGATTACAACAGACGGACACGCTCAGATCGACTCAGAATTTCACCACGACCCAGAATATATATACTTTATGGGGTCTTAGAGCAATATTTCGATGTGTTACAAACAGAATAACAAAGTTAATATACCCTCATCCTTTGGTGGAGGGTATAAAAATATCAGTGGGTATGGAATTATAAAGCACTAAAAAATTCCGTAGGATTATTTGAAGTTGTATTTGGCATTTTTAATCTGCCTTTAACGTCACATTTCATGTTTTTCAGCGTTACGGAGTAGGTAGTGTACAAACGCGGATCGGATGTAATTTGCTTCTCTTAGAGGCCTCGCAAGCCAAATCGGGGGATCGGTTTATATGGGGGCTATATATAAGTATGGACCGATGTGGACCAGTTTTTGCATGGTTGTTAGAGACCATATACTAACACTATGTACCAAATTTCAGCTGGATCGGATGAAATTTGCTTCACTTAGAGGCCTTGCAAGCCAAATCGGGGGATCGGTTTATATGGGGGCTATATATAATTATGGACCGATGTGAACCAATTTTTGCATGGTTGTTAGAGACCATATACTAACACCATGTACCAAATTTCAGCCGGATTGGATGAAATTTGCTTCTCTTAGAGGCCTCGCAAGCCAAATTTGGGGGTCCGTTTATATGGGGGCTATACGTAAAAGTAGACCGATATGGCCGATAACAAAAAATGTTCTAAATAAAATATCAATTATGTACACGCTCACAAAAAATCGCTTCTGTAACATATACTCCCAAACATATTTTGCTTCAAGCATATACATTTTTGGCTATTGCCCAAACATTTATATGTTTGATCTCTTCCAATATATAATATGTTTGAAAGCATATTGGTCTAAACAATATATGTTTGGGTAGTCAATTTCCAAACATTTTGTATTTTTGCATCCAAATTCAATGATGTTGTCTTCCAAAAAACAATATGTTATTATGTGAATATATAATATGTTTGGAAGCATTTTGCACCCAAAAATATAAAAATATGATTGTTAGAGACCATATACCAACACAATGTACCAAATTTCAGCCGGATCGGATGAAATATGCTTCTCTTAGAGGCTCCACAAGCCAAATCAGGGGATTGGTTTATATGGGGGCTATATATAATTACGGACCGATGTGGACTAATTTTTGCATGGTTGATAGAGACCATATAATAAGACCATGTACCAAATTTCAACCGGAACCGGGTGAGTTTTGCTCTTTCAAGGGGCTCCAGAGGTCAAATCTGGGGTTCGGTTTATATGGGGGCTACATATTATTATGGACCGATATGGACCAATTTCTGCATGGTTGTCAGAGATCATATACTAACTCCACGTACCAAATTCCAACCGAACCGGATGAATTTAGCTCATCCATGAGGATCCGCAAGCCAAATCGGGGGATCGGTTTATATAGGGGCTATATATAATTGTGGGCCGATGTGGACCAATTTTTGCATAGTTATTAGATATCATATACTAACACCATGTACCAAATTTCAACGGGATCGGATGAATTTTGCTCCTCCAAGAGGCTCCGCAAGCCAAATCTGAGCGTCGGTTTATATGGGGGCTATACGTAAAAGTGGCTCGATATGGCCCATTTGCAATACCATCCGACCTACATCAATAACAACTACTTGTGCCAAGTTCCAAGTCCATAGCTTGTTTAGTTCGGAAGTTAGCGTGATTACAACAGACGGACACGCTCAGATCGACTCAGAATTTCACCACGACCCAGAATATATATACTTTATGGGGTCTTAGAGCAATATTTCGATGTGTTACAAACAGAATAACAAAGTTAATATACCCTCATCCTTTGGTGGAGGGTATAAAAATATCAGTGGGTATGGAATTATAAAGCACTAAAAAATTCCGTAGGATTATTTGAAGTTGTATTTGGCATTTTTAATCTGCCTTTAACGTCACATTTCATGTTTTTCAGCGTTACGGAGTAGGTAGTGTACAAACGCGGATCGGATGCAATTTGCTTCTCTTAGAGGCCTCGCAAGCCAAATCGGGGGATCGGTTTATATGGGGGCTATATATAAGTATGGACCGATGTGGATCAGTTTTTGCATGGTTGTTAGAGACCATATACTAACACTATGTACCAAATTTCAGCTGGATCGGATGAAATTTGCTTCACTTAGAGGCCTTGCAAGCCAAATCGGGGGATCGGTTTATATGGGGGCTATATATAATTATGGACCGATGTGAACCAATTTTTGCATGGTTGTTAGAGACCATATACTAACACCATGTACCAAATTTCAGCCGGATTGGATGAAATTTGCTTCTCTTAGAGGCCTCGCAAGCCAAATTTGGGGGTCCGTTTATATGGGGGCTATACGTAAAAGTAGACCGATATGGCCGATAACAAAAAATGTTCTAAATAAAATATCAATTATGTACACGCTCACAAAAAATCGCTTCTGTAACATATACTCCCAAACATATTTTGCTTCAAGCATATACATTTTTGGCTATTGCCCAAACATTTATATGTTTGATCTCTTCCAATATATAATATGTTTGAAAGCATATTGGTCTAAACAATATATGTTTGGGTAGTCAATTTCCAAACATTTTGTATTTTTGCATCCAAATTCAATGATGTTGTCTTCCAAAAAACAATATGTTATTATGTGAACATATAATATGTTTGGAAGCATTTTGCACCCAAAAATATTATATGCTTAAAAAAATTCTGCCAAACAATATTGTGCTCAAAATTTTATTTATTTATTTATATATTTACAATCATAATGAACTATGAAAATAAACAGGTAATATAGGTGCTAACAACATAGGTTTTCGACCTGAATGCTCAAAATTTTGTTTCTGCCCAATTGTATATTCCCCGACATCTTTCTCACTTCCACAAGATTTTTTAGTTCTTAGCACCTTTTTCTGTAATACAAACATTGTAGAAGAAATTATTCAATTGTATAATTTTTTTTATTTTAATTTTACCTTTTGCCGGGCGGGGATTCGAACAGCGGACCACACAGTTTGTAAGGATCAAAGAAGTAGCTGATCAATTGCCCAAGGAAAACTAAAATGTTAATTTTGTAATAACAAGCAACAACCACCAACTTAATTCAATATCGCTCCCTGTTAAATAGCGCTCCAAGCTACTAAACACATATATGTTTATAGGCTATTTCTAAATTAATATATGTTTGCATCCAAGCATATTATGTTTAAAAACATTTTATGTCCCAAACATAATATGTTCTAACATATTAACATATATGTCCCAAACATGTTATGCTAGTTTATGAACATTATATGCTTGCACTCAAAAATATTGTGTTTAAAAATTTGTGTTCCAAACATATAATGTTTATAGCCAAATATATGAAAAACAGTCTTTTTCATCCGTGTAGGTTCCTGATATCATTTAAATATATGCTGAATAAAAGTGGACCCAACACACTTACCTGAGGAACGCCATATTGAACGTCATGCATATCACTCCTTTGTACCCCAACCTGCACAAATTGCCTACGGTTCTGTAAATATGAGCGTACGAGGATCAATTCTCCTCCACTTACCCCATACAAATCTAACTTTCTCAAAAGAATTTCATGATCAATCATTTCAAAAGCCTTTGACAAATCAAAGAATACTCCAGCAACACTAGTGCATCCCATATCCAGCAGGTTGCATACGTAGTTATACACATTAACAGTAGCCTCATCGGTACCACATCCTTTCCTGAAATCATACTGATAATCATAGAATAAACCGTTTTGTTCAAAGTACTCAGATAGTTGACGATGAAGAACTCTTTCAAAGATATTATTTACTATCGGAAGAATTGAAATTGGTCGAAAATTTTCGATTGACAAAACATTCCTATCTTTAGTTAGTGGAATCACATTGTGTATCTTCAAAATATTAGGGTTCTTCTTTGAAGCTATTATGTTGTTAAAAATGTTGATCATACGACCCAATGGTCCCTCTACATTCCTTTACAACAGTGGGTGATATTCCATCATGTCCACAACTTTTTCTCAGCGATAATTTTGAAATTTCATTATCTATCTCCACGTGAGTAGTTGCGTCTAATGTAAACAAAGAATTTCTGCATTCTAGGGACATTAGTGAATTAAAATTATTTGTGGGATTACATTCTATTGGGATTACATTCTATATATTCGAACCGAATCTAAGAAATGCACGTTAAGTATCTGGGCCTTATCCAAATCATATTGTACCAATTCCCTTTGAAATCACGAACCGTTATGGGGTCTTTTGTCCCTCTACCAAGCGAATCATTTAAGAACTTCCAAGTTTTCCTAGAATCATTTTGAATAGAAGATATATTGTTCAAATAATAATTGTTCAATGAATCCTTGTATCGTTTATTTATAACGTTACTTATTCTCCCCAACCGCAATCTTATCTCCTCACTAACTGGATGCTTTCTACGTAATTTGAACAAACGTCTATTATATTCAAAACTTTATGCAAATTCCCATTAATCCATGGAGTAAGTTTTTCTTTCAGAAATCTTCGTCTTCTCTTTACTATTGTCGAATGATCTATGGCCAAACAAATATTCGAAAGAAAATTCTCCATATCAAGAGACGGATCACCTAAGGAATCTAGTTGGCCCATTCGATTCTGAACATAAAGCCTTAGTTTATCATAATCACATACAGAGTAATCCTCAACGACAACATCATATAATTGTATGTCAGAACTTACAGATACATATATCATATTGTGATCGGTTAATCGAAATTCAATAGAAGCAATAACGATTGGCTTGAATATGTTGCTATAAATATGATCAAGACAAGATCCACTGTTAGGCCGCGTCTGAAATGGATATTTATTAGTTAAGTATTATTTTAATACACAGAAAAAATTTTCACGAAAATGTTTCCAAATAAAATTTGAATTGAGTTTTAAACAATTCAATTAAAAATTTAAATGATTCAACAAACTTTTTAATTGAAACAAAAATAAATCACAAAAAGTAATAGTATCCATTAATTTTTTTAATTGGGTCAATTAATTTTTTAATTGATACTATCATTGATACTATCATATTCCGGCCATAACGCTATAATTTCGTCGAAATTTTTCGATTCAGCTAGTTGGAAAAACCTCAGTTGTGAGGTTATTCTCCCATATAGATCAAACTCCTCCGCATTTATGGATGGATTCCTAATGTGTTGCAGAGCTAGAGCGATATCATCATCGATAGCTGCTTATCATAAGTTACTGCAGTATAATACATTTATATTTAATCTAATAGGATCCCAGACTAATTTCTGATCAATTGCAAAGTTACAAATGTAATGACGGCAAACGGAATAACAATCGATACATGACATATACAATTATTTAATTTCGAAATTTTTCGATTCAGCTAGTTGGAAAAACCTCAGTTGTGAGGTTATTCTCCCATATAGATCAAACTCCTCCGCATTTATGGATGGATTCCTAAGGTGCTGCAGAGCTAGAGCGATATCATCATCGATAGCTGCTTATCATAAGTTACTGCAGTATAATACATTTATATTTAATCTAATAGGATCCCAGACTAATTTCTGATCAATTGCAAAGTTACAAATGTAATGACGGCAAACGGAATAACAATCGATACATGACATATACAATTATTTAATTTCGAAATTTTTCGATTCAGCTAGTTGGAAAAACCTCAGTTGTGAGGTTATTCTCCCATATAGATCAAACTCCTCCGCATTTATGGATGGATTCCTAAGGTGCTGCAGAGCTAGAGCGATATCATCATCGATAGCTGCTTATCATAAGTTACTGCAGTATAATACATTTATATTTAATCTAATAGGATCCCAGACTAATTTCTGATCAATTGCAAAGTTACAAATGTAATGACGGCAAACGGAATAACAATCGATACATGACATATACAATTATTTAATTACTCATACAATTGGTGTTCTCCTCGCTGTTAGTTGAAGTCTTCTTCTGGAGAATTCCATTTCGTTGACGTTTCAGATTGGCAATTTTATTGTAAAGCCTTCCCCTCGCTGCCTGATAGGCGATTTTGCAAAAACTATTGGCGCGACGTATAATGACTATTGTATGAGCTGTCATGATGCGGAGGAAAAAGAATCAATTAAACACCTCTTGTGTGAGTGTCCTGCATTTTGTGTAAAGCGCAAGCAACTTTTAGGAGCATATAGCTTCAGATTACTGGCGGATCTGGAAAACGTTAACTTAAGCAGTCTGCTTATGTTTTTGGAACAACCTGGTTGGTTCAGCGAAGAAATATAATCGAGAAGGTTCAGCGGTTAAAACTAGAAGTGCCAATATGTAATAGGTACTTTTAGTTAATGTGGTATCACAATGGACTGAATGGTCTAAGTAAGCCTGAATCTTAATCGGGCTGCCACTTTAACCTAACCTAACCTTCCCCTCTTTCCAGTATTATAGAATTCCTGTGGGAATATAAATCCATCAGTACTAATAAAACAATGAAAAACAACCGAATTCCAAAATACGAATGCGTAATACGATGGAAGATATGAGACGTATGCAAAGTCGACGTATGCGGTTATCGTAATGTTTTCTCCAACCGGAAAAATACTGCAACAAATATTTTTACTTACCTATACGAGTATATAACTTTTTGGAACTATCTGGTTGGTTCAGCGAAGAAAAATAATCGAGAAGGTTCAGCGGTTAAAACTAGAAGTGCCCATATGTAATAGGTACTTTTAGTTAATGTGGTATCACAATGGACTGAATAGTCTAAGTAAGCCTGAATCGTAATCTGGCTGCCACTTTAACCTAACATAACCTTCCCCTCTTTCCAGTATTATAGAATTCCTGTGGGAATATAAATCCATCAGTACTAATAAAACAATGAAAAACAACCGAACGCCAAAATACGAATGCGTAATACGATGGAAGATATGAGACGTATGCAACGTCGACGTATGCGGTTACCGTAATGGTTTCTCCAACCGGAAAAATACTGCAACAAATATTTTTACTTATCTATACAAGTAAGTAAAATCTACTTTCTATGTCAAATATCAAGTCAATTTGACTACAATCGCGGGAGTAAAATATTGGTATCCCAGCAATATTTTCCCAATTGAACAAAAATACATAAATTTCTCTAGGAATTAGGTACACATTTTGGCGTACTTCAAAATAGCATCAATTGTACAATTTATGCAATATTTGAAGCAAATCAAGGTGAACCTCTGAGGCAATATAAATGCATAACGGGCTTATAAAACTTGACTTAACCGACTTACCAAATTAACTCAAATTAGCGATACATGTAACAAACAAAAAACTTTTTGTGTGATTTTTTTTTCAGTTCTAAGTACTTAAAACAAGACATGTTGAAGGTTCTGATTCAGAATGACCATGCTCTATTCTTCAAATTGAAATATTACCTTTTAACATTTGGATCAATTGTACATAATTTACCCGATATTCATATACTATCATCTAAAGGCCGTTTAACGAATATAAACTTTATGAAAAGTTGGTTTTGGCAATTGCTCATCAAATTATAATAAAATTTGCATCAAATACGTCTAATTCCATACCTTCTTTATTAATTTATTTTTTATTTGCGTGGCTAAACTCGAACTTAAGACGAACCCTTAAGACCGTAGAATTATGTTATTTTCATTCTTTATTATATATAATATTCAGACATCTCATTTTTCAAATCTCTTCACGAATTGAATGTATAAAATATATAAGTTTTACGGACCTTTTAGATTTCGAAGCTATTTGGAAATTTTGGGAAATTTGATCGTCCACTACTTTTTTCATTGTGGAATTAAATATGCTTGTATCACACGGCTTCTACTTTGTATTTGAGAAAGTTTTTTCCACTTTTATACCGAAATTTCTGTGTCGAAATGCTGGCACAAAACATTTCAATTGTTTTGGTTTGCTAATTCCCAAAGCATGAAGGCTAGCAGTACTATAGCCTAAAACATACTCGTAATGAATTGTGATCTGGAATTTTTGGGCACTTGTCCTACGGAATAATATTCAATAAATTCGAATACAAAAGTTCTTGGCGATTACAAAATTTGGGATTTGGTAAACCAGAACATGAGGGAAGTCCTTTTTACTGTTATATAACTTACCTTTTGCAGCACACTCAATTTCAATTAATTAATTTGCACTTAATGTTAAGAAAGTCAATTTACAGTTTTATTTTATTTCAAAACACTTTTCGCTTTTCTTTCACAAACACTTTTCAACAACTTCCAAAACGCGCCGAGAATGCAATTTTTATTTGAAAGTGTTAGGCAGTGCATTAAAGTATAGTGTTAAGCAGTGCCCTAAACTGGATCGCAAACAAGTATTGGTTGAATTAGATCAACAACATTTTATGAACACATCCATAGCATCTGTCGGCAGCATGTTTCAAATTAACGCATATCGTTTTTTCATAACGAAATTTTCGATAGCATTCGATGCACGGTAACTTTTGAAATCATTAATTTTTAAGGCAACAAACTCTACAACTATATCTTGGGCCATATTCCTTGAAGTTCAATTAATTAAAACAGCACGGTAAAAAGAATTGCGAAATGTTTGATTTTAATTTCACGAAGTTAATACCGACTATTAACAAAAATATTACACCCAATTTCTAATATTCGAAACAAAAGCACACGTTCGACATCATAAACAGCCTATTTTTCTTTAAAAATCGTCATCCTTTTCGAATGGAAGCTTTCGTTTTTTACATGAGAAAATAACTGTTAGATTCCTATTGTGTATCCAGAATAAGATATCTAATAACAACGATTTTTTTTAAATTGTAAATTAGTACTGTATTAGGGTTTAGGATTAAAAATATGGTTATTTTCGATCTTGCTTTTGTAATTAATTAACAATAGAAATTAAAACGAAGAAAGTTTAATGTTTAAAAACACATATTAGTAAAATTATTTGTTTTAAAAGTGTTGCGGCTAATTTAAAGTGATTTACAATATGAAAACCAGGCACAGAACCGTACAAAGGTAACGTTTCTTGGGAAAGGGCTGATACATGAAGAATAATAATCTAACACTACCTTACCATTACAACTTACTACATCGTTAACCAACACTATGAAATGTCAGATTAATTTTCTGTGTCCGCCATATTTAATTATGACTGTTTAAAATTTTGTTATTGGTATGCATGTATTGGATTCCAATTGTACTATTTTAATATTCGTGGAGACAAATTCACACAATTCTCAAAGGCAATTTCAGCAACTGTTTCAAAAGATAATGTAGTACGTAAGTAAAATTTTGTTTCGTGAATCGGATGGCGTTGTAGTGTATGCCTAAATATGGATTTTCATGGAAAACAATTCTCTACCATATTACGGTTAATGGCCTGTGGCATTGGGTGTCACATAAAAATGTATATGGCTTTACTATATATGTTACGGATCCTGAGTTACTTTTCCCATCAACAACATCCCAGCAAAAAATTTGGAAGTTCTTCCAAGGGCACAACTTTAAAAGCACTTCCAGAAGATGTACTCCCAATGATGTTCTTTATTTTAACTACACAGGAAGTTCTTTCCATTCAATTTTTTAGAACATGTTTTTGTTCATATTTTTAATGGGTAATTTTAATTGTTTTTGTTTCAAATTGGTTAAAAATAGTTTAAGAATTCATAAAAAGTTACAAATTATTTAAATTTTGTCGAAAAAAATGCTAAATCCAATCTGAAAAATTGTGAATTTTTGAAAATATTTGAGGTCAAACGTTTCCGACAAGCGTTAGAATCCATTAAAATTATAAAAAAATATAAAAATTATTTATTTGACTAAATATCACAGAATTTTTTAATTTACATCCAAAACATTGAATTCGGATCACACCTAAAGAAGTGATGCAAATTCAGTGCAACGGCTGTTGAAATGGAGGACTTCCGTCCTATGACAAGGACTTCCGTCCTATGACGTCCTATGACATCGCTTCTGCGTCAATTTTGCACCACTTCCGGATGCAAAAAGAACATTTTCATTACTTTTTTGGCGACGCTTTTTTGCTGGGATATTAAACAAGTATATACAGCAGTTAGTTCGGCCGGGCCGAATCTTAAATACCAAACCACCATGAATCATATATTATAGTTTCCTCTGAAATTTCAAGGGGGAGATATTCTCCCAAGCAGATCAGTTCAACAAGTACACTTCCCGAAGATAAAATTTTAAAGGAATCATTAACATCTCCTGTAAGTGTGCAAGAAAATTATGAAATAACGCCTTGATTTGAAATCTGAAATCAGTAGATTTTCACCCCCATTATTTAAATGATTACGAGGTGTAAAATCTGGAAATTTTACATTCAGTTTCAAGCAATTTTCATGATCAGTGCGCCTTCTTTACCCTCACGAAATGAAATCTGTCTATATGGAGGCCTTCCCAAATGGACCGTTAAAACAAAATCCGATACACGTTTTCTTCGAGTCTAAAATTCCTGTATAGTTACAATTTCAGGCAAATCGGATAAAAATGCGGTTTCTACAAGACCAAGAAGTAAAATCGGAAGGACGGTCTATATGGGGTCTATACCAAAACATGGACCGATACTCATAATTTTTGGCACATCTCTTTGCGGTCCTAATATAACTCTAGATTTCCAATTTCAGGCAAATGGAATAAAACCTACGGATTTTATAAACCCAAGAAGTAAAATCAGGAGATCGGTCTATATGGGGTCTATACCAAAACATGGACTGATACTCGCCATTTTTGACACACCTTATTATGGTCCTAAAATACCTCCAGATAAAAACTACGGTTTCTATAAGCCCAAGACACCAAATCGGGAGGTCAAAACCTTGACCGACTATCTTTTCAACCGTCAAACGGAACGGACGTGTTTTTTTAATAGCGGATAAACTCATCGTAATAGGTACCTACTAAGAATTTCAAGTGTGTTGGGATATTAAGCCACCATGCAGCGAAATTCAAAGACATCCACTGGGTTGCTAACTTCAGGGCCCAGTGGACGGGTATCGACTGGAGTTATAAATTTGGGCAATGACCAAGAGTTAGGCCCAATTAGTCGACCTGTAGACGAGTCGACAGGTGGCGACACTCTGACTAAGGTAACGACATCAAAAAAAGTTAATCCCTCACGAAAGGGATTCAAGGAACGCAGAAATGCTTTGTTTATCCTAAAGAAATTAGGATCAGTCGACCCAAGCACGTTGTCGGCTAAACAAAGCGATTCCTTAAAATGGGCTCAAGGAATTCTTGAGGCTGGAAAAAGGGAACGACCACCGGATGAGCTGCCATCCTCCAAAAGGGATCAAAAATCGTTTGTCTCAGTTGCTAAAGATAGCCTTGTGATGGCTATCATTAATAAAGGAGCATTGGACGGTATGGTTCCAAAGCAAAAATGGGGGGAAATTGAGAATGCTTTGTCTGGCGTCTACTCACAGGTGCTGGAAAAGTTTCCCGTCCCAGATCCTCGACACCAAGAGGCTGGTTGGTATCAAGGACGATTTAAGCTAGTCGCATTTGAGGACCAGAGGTCTATAGAATGTTTTAAAGCGGCTCTGATACTAATTGGCGAAGTTTGGGAAGGAGCTGCTCTAGAGTTAGACATACCGGCTTTCTTCTCGACTAACTCTAGACCTAGAGCACACGCGTGGATACCTGCAAACCCTTCTGACCCTGAATCTATTTTAAATAGGCTGAAACGATGCAATCCAGATCTTCCAACAGCTGATTGGAAGGTTGTCCGTTTGGATGAAGTGGATGGACCAAGACGGCATGCAGTGTTTATATTGAACACTCAGTCTTTGCCACATCTAGCAAAGTCTCAGGGCCGTGTAAGTTATGGCTTTCATTAAGTACTCCGGGGTTCAAACTATTGCAGTATACTGGTAATGATGTAAATCGAGCCTGTATAATTGCTAAAAACGAGTTTAACTTGTTTCTGCTTCCTTCAATGTGCAATGCAGACACTGTCGTTGCCAATTTAGAAATAGCCAAATGCAAATATTGGGTATCTTCGGTCTTCATGGGACATGACAGGGAGATGCCTACATGTGCCGTTAAGACCTTAGTTGAGAAGTCACTGAAAACAAAGACGAAACTCATTATGGGATGCGATGCGCATCATAGTATATGGGGAAGTATTGATACTAATGCAACAATGGAGATGCCCCAACCTTTGTCTCTAAAAACAGGCAAGATGTTTTGGACATCACCATGGCCTTTTGGAGAAACAAAATTCATCCGATCCGGTTGGAATTTGGTACGTGGTGGAAGTATACGGTCTTTAAAAACCATGCCAAAATTGGTCCATATCGGTCCATAATTATATATAGCCCACATACACGCAAAAAAATAATTCTTTCCTTCCAAACGAAATTTTAGACAAACAAACTTCGTTTCTCATTTGTTTTTCGCTGTAAGGAAGTGTATTTGGAAGAAAAGTGTATACTTTTTGTGATAAACGTTTATTCTTTTCCAGGATGTAAAAACAATTTCATAAAGACAAACTCAAAAAAAAAAAAACATTGTTTTCTTGCTAATTGCATTTTCCCTCACATCTTTCTCACATCCACGAGATTTTTTAGTTCTTAACACCTTTTCCTGTAATACCAACAATGTAGAAGAAATTATACAATTTCATAAATTTTGTTTTTTTTTACCTTTCGGCTGGACGGAGAATCGAACCGCGGACCATGCACTTTGTAAGCCAACACACTAACCACTGAGCTATGTCATCAATAGATAAATATCCATATAAGTTATATTTATATAGCATAGCTTGCGGCGCCCACGAACCGAATAAACAAAGTTTATTTAACAGAAACAAACATTTAGTTTGGCACCGTGGGTTCGATCCCTGCTTCGACCAAGTTTTTTTTTTGCTTTTGTTTTTTTTTACATATATTCCAGATATGTTCGGAAGATTCCGAAAAAATGTTCAACATTACATTGTAGTATATTAAATGTTGAACTGTAAAATGTGCACACAGAAAACAGATAGGTTGCAAATCGATTATTGTAACGAAAATTCTACATTTACAATCACATCACAGTTGTGTCATTCATTTTACTTTATTTACAATCGTTATTTCGTTCCTTCTACCATTTGTTGTTTGTAATACAAGACAATTAGTTGTCTAAACTAAATGCCTCTCTTTTGAAAAAATTTGATCGAATTCGATAGGCACAACCAACCTTATAAAACCTTTGTAACTGTCATTTAGTAGTCAGCACTTTCGTTTGGTACTCACAGCCGAATTCCTTTGAATATATTTTTGAAATGTCAATAAAAATTATTACCATCAAATTTGAAGTATAGTGTGTTTTTTAATATCAAATAACTACAACTGAAAACGGAATATTTCTTATTCGTTTCGAAGTTTCTCATCCGTGGACAGCCTATAAAATATTGTCGTGAACAACTCGCGCCGTGCGAAACTGGCCTTAATACACTATATTCGCTGTGAAACGAAAATAATACACAGCAATATCGGCAAAAACAAATAGCTTCAGGATACTCAATGCTACGGTGCGCATCCTCAATATGGAATAATTTCATTGGCGGCTCTGAAAAAATCCATCTCTATATATGAAACCCCAAGAAAGTGACCATCGGGGATAGGTTCGTATGTCGTTTTTAAAACTCCACACTAATTTCTTTACTTAATTTATTGTGTGTTTTAGACATGCTATAGACAGTTCGGACACCATCTATAAATACTAATATGCGAAGAGTACCAAAGATTTAGCTCCATTATCTGTCGATTCCCCAACCTATTCATGCTGGAGGGTATACTTTTAAGGGTGAACATTTTTTATAATGTATTAATATATTTTATTTAAGTATATGTACCTTCCTATCATCTAAAAAATATAAATAAAATTCAGTATTTTGTGGGATTTTGTTATTCAATTCGGTCATGGTGCTTTAAAGTTGGGAGATACAACTAAATGAAGAAGGGAGCAACGACCAATTTCATCGTCTGACACAACTAACTCCATATATAGTATTAGTTGGGTTTCCCATCATTCGATTGAGTCGACCGAATTTGTTGGGTGTCACAACTGCCAACTGGTAGTTGCTACAACTGCCAAAAGGAGGTTGGCAATAAATTCGATTGTCACAACCAATCTGTATTCTCTGTGTGTCTTATTAAAGACCTAAAGTCAGAAAAGAACAGGGTTTGATATAAACGAAATGGACTGTGTTGTTGTTTCAAAAATAACTTTTTTTATTGAAAAAATAAAAATTTTGTAACAAACGAATTTTCTTGGTGATAAAAGTTTAAAATTTTCGAAGCAATTCAAAAAACTCTAACAAAAGAAAAACGTTTTCGGTACACGTTTCCCAAACGTTTTTTTTTTCTTTGCGTGTATAAACCTATCCCCAGATTTGACCTCCTGAGCCTCCTGGAGGAGCAAATTTCATTCGATGCGGTTGAAATATGGTACATGGTATACGTATATAGTATCTAATAACCATACAAAAATTGGTCCATAATTACATATTTCCCCCATATAAATCGGTCCCCAGATTTGACCTCCGGAGCCTTTTGAAGAAGCAAAACATGGTGGAAGTATACGGTCTTTAACAACCATGCCACAGTTGGTCCATATCGGTCCAACTGGGGGTTTGTTCCCCATATCGAGGGAACAAACCCCCCCCCGAAATGAATGAATATTTTTATATAAATAAATATATATTTTTAACTGCATAGAAAAATCTTATCGAAGATGTTGAAGAAAATCTGGAGGTTTGATTTTGAAAAACGCTTACCTATAAAACTTGCACAAATCATAGAATACTAGTTGAAAAGCCCGTCAAACGACGGTCGAAAAAAAACAAATTGTTTTTGTTCTCGCACCACTAATTTCATTTTTGGAAAATGTATTTCTGCTATTTATGTGTGTTTGTTGTTCTTTTTGTGAACATGACTCGCTTTGTTTGGCCATAGAACAACAACGAAACAGCCAAACACACGTGTGTAAATGAAATGGAGCAAAACCTGCGAAAAGAACCTGCCTAATTTAGCGATGGAAGCAATAAAGAGATATTTCCAACGTGCATATTTTAAAAATTTTGGTCACTTTGCCAGTTACTCAGGAATGGAAAATACAATTTTTAAGAAAGTACTTTTTTGATCGGAAAGGTACTTGTTACTAAATTTCAACAAAAATTTAACTTGAATATTATTGTCAAGAGACTGAATTTTAAAGAAAATAAAATTTTAACAAAATTTCCTATATAAATAAAATTTTGCAAAAATTTTCTATAGAAATAAAATTTTCCATTCGTTTTGTTTTGTTATTGTTGGTTTTGATCTTTAAGCATTGTTGTTTTTTTGTTGCAGCTTAAAACCATACACAGAAAAAAAGTGTCTCGTAAAATTAAGAAGATTTTTACAATAATTTATTACAAGAATTTTCCAGAATTTTAGTTCATTTTTCGTATCTTGAACGAAAATTAACTACTCGAAAGGAAATTTTACAAATTCTAAGTAGCAATCGTTTAGTTCATGGCCTACAAAATACGATGGAAATTTCCTTAAAAAATTTCTTAACTGGTAGTTAAAAATTCGTTTGTCATGCTATAAAACTACTTGTGAAATGTAAAGTATTTTCTAAATAATAAGTGCAATTTACTATAAGATTTTTTTGTATGAGAAAATATTTTTTTACGAAAAATGAACTTGAAAGTGGATAGAAATTTCTTACTGACTATTCCTATAGTTAATAATTGTTGGTAAAAAATTACACAATGAAATATTTTTAGTTCACATGTAATTAAATTTATAGACATTTTCGTCAAAAATGGTAGATAACATTTCATGAAAATTTTGCAAATTTTTTGTTAAACGTTTCATCGCTCATAAACTGGTGTGCCTTTACGAATATTATTCTTAGAGTAAATTGTCAGCAGATGCGATGAACTAATGCATAGTACAGAGATCTTTATCGGAATAGTGGAATGTGATTAATGTAAAGATGATGTTACTTGAGTTTTGTTGTGTATACATGAGCGTGGGGTTGTTTTTATTTTTGTTCATTTAGTGGCTTGTGTGTGTGTTTGTTATTCGTTGATTGTTTTTGGCTGGATGAGGTGTTGTTTTCAATAAAGGCACATGTGTTTTTATTGTTGTAGGAATGTTTTGGCTTTGCTTGGTTTTGTTTGGCATGCTTCAGTTGTATAGTTGGCGTTGGCGTGGGCTGTTGCATCTTTTAAGTAGGGATGCAACAAGGGATTATAAAGGCATGGAATATTTTGGATTTTTGAGACATATATTGGTGTTTGTTTATTAAACCTTTTAAATGAAAGTTATTGATATTTTATCGGTAGTTTAGAAAAAAGTTATTACAAATATTTAGGAAAATATGTTGAAATTGAAAGTGTATTGAAATTTTTATTATTCTATGTAAAAAATTAATATTCAATTCCAGATGAATTTGGAAAATTTTTGTTATATCTCAGCGTATAGTTTATTCATAAATTGGTAAGTATTTTTTTAATATGGCTTACTTTTGAAAATAATATTTTTTATGTATATTATTATTTGTTAATTATTTTTTTTTTTTTTGAAACCAGTTTAATGTTTTTCTTTGTTGTAAAAGCGATATTTAATTTCAGAGCAACTCCAGACGGATTCAAACAAATTTAAAAAGGTAGAGAATTGGTAAGTTTTCTTTTAAAAATTGGCTTTCTTTCAACTAGAATATTTACGTTTTTATGACCTTTTTATCATCAAAATTACAGGTTTTTAATACCTTATTTTAGTATTTCTTTAATTATTTTTTTTTGGAAACTAATGTAATATTTTTAATGTAAAAATAAATATTTAATTTCAGAATAACCCCTTAAAATTTGGACAAATTTTTAGTACTCCTTTGCCTGTAATTTAATAGTGAATTGGTAAGTTTTCTTTAACTTTCTTTTAACCCTGGATAGCCATCCTTATTTTTTGTACATTAACGTCATCCTTCGTCATTTTGACTACGGCTGATTTCAAGACGATATAATTTTCATCGTGAGCGAAAAAGTGAACCAAACTTGCATTTATTTTCTTATTCAATTTGGTTTTAAGTAGTATAAAACAAAAATTCATAAAACGGTCGAATTAGTATAACTTAAATTTACCATTTCCCAATAGACTAAAATGCATTTTAAATCGAAAATAAAATTACGTGTCGTCATTTTGATGACTGTCTAGGAATATCAAGAATATTTGGTTTTTTATGCATATTATTATTTTTTTCATTAGATTTTTTTAAAAGTTATTTAATAATTTTATTTAATATTTAATTTCACAGTAACCCAAATAAATTTGGACAACTTTTTATATTTCCCCTCAGCGTACAATTTAATAGAGAATTGGTAAGTTTTATATTAAAACTTTGGCTTTCTTTCAACTAGAATATTTATTTTATTATATCTTTCACATCGATAACAACACAGTTTTATGAGTTTATTTAGAATACTTCATTATTTCTCTAATTGTTTCAGGTACAAATTTTATGAGATACGTTTTCCAAAGAAAAGTTGAATTCCTTACACCATTTGATAAAATGCCCCAAATATGGTAAGTTACAAGCTAAAATGAAGAATTAAAAATTATATTTCATTACATGGTATTAATTTTTATTAATTTTCATTATTGTTTTCATTTTTCCAGCAAGATATGTGAAAAAATTACCTACGATGAATAAAAAAAGGATAAGTCAAAATGTCCAAACAGCGGGTTCAAATGAACTACTCTCTTTTCCATGTGGTCATAATTTTTATTCACAAAAAACATTGTATTAAGAACTTTCATCATAAGTTTTTATAATAAAGTACTTTTGCTTAAAGATAGTTTAATTTTAATGTATGAAAATTCTCATAATAGTAAAACGGTTTGTTGTTCCTTTAATTATTTAATTTCTCTATACTGTGGAATGATTGATTTAAAAATAGTCTAGTCGTCGACATTTTAAAGAGACTGTTAACCAATTTTTATTATCGGGTTTCCCACAAAATAAGCAAGTAAACCAAAATAATACTGACTTTTTAACTTGGTAGGTGTATATAAATCTTATGGTGTTGTAAAAATGAACTAAACTACAATGTTATAGATGAACTAAAATTTAAGAAAATTATAAACTAGACAAGTTGAAAAAAATCTTAAGGGCTAAATCATGGTCAATATTACTACAGTTTAGTTCATTTTGCAATGGAAAAGGGTTCACTGTTTTTTCAGTGTACATTGACTAAACTACAAGTGTAGTTTAACCAACAGAGGAAAAAAATGTTTGTCAAATTTATTTGGGCAAAGACCTATAGACTGCAAGATGGTTGGATGGTTTCGGAATTACCACATTCCTTATCAGCATCCTCTATTTGCAGCAAAACTATCAACCAATTATCAGAATAAATTCAGGCAGTTCATTAAACCCAACAATGAACCACACTTGAACCCTCCGAAAAAGGGTTTTGTATGATAGCCGGCTTATGACGAAATAATTTTGCAAAAAATTTCTATAGAAAAAAAATTTTGCAAAATTTTTTCTATAGAAATAAAATTTTGCAAAAATTTCCCATAGAAATAAAATTTTTTACAAAATTTTCAATTGAAATAAAATTTTGCAAAAATTCTATATAGAAATAAAATGTTGACAACATTTTCTACCGAAATAAAAAATCGATAATATAGAATCGCATTCTTTTTTCGACTAAAACATTCTTGAAGTTCAATAAAATCCTGTTTTTGACTATGTCTTTTACAAAATCGAGATTTTCTTCCCACATGAACATGTCTGTTTTGCCATATTTGTAAAAGACTATTAGCAAATAAGGTTGATAAAGACTTTCTCAAAATATTAAAATATTTTGTCAAAGCTATTGTACCATAAATCTGATATCGACTCAAAAATGTCTATACAAAAGGTACTAAATCATTCGCGGGGGTACTACGTTACCGACCGGGGTGAAAAAGTTTTGAAAAAAGTACTATAGTACTGCATTTTCCATCCCTGAAGTTACTACGTGCTCATCCGAACGTTCATTTTCAACAATGAAGAGATTCATGGCTGAACAAGAAGGTTAAATCATGGGGCCATATGATTACAATTTTTTTATTTCGACCAAATTTTAAGATGTCAAAATCATATGTTTATGGTGATTGCAGCTCTCCAAATGACACTGCATAGCAAATGCATCTCACACAAACTCGCGCATTCATAGCTGGAGAATTGTTCAAAGATGACTTGAGTATCTTGATAACATATTCCAGACCCAAAATACCAAGCACATCAGTTTTTAAACTGCATCATAAACTGTTTTTGTTAATAGATGGCGAATATCCATTTGACTGACTTCCATTATTAACTTTGGTCTCATATCGGCGTTCCTCGGATGAATTATCCACTTCACAATAACTCATAGGTGACGCAATTAAATTTGAACCTTTATTTTTCTCTGGATTTGAATTATTTTTTCAGGACAATTGAAGGAATAAATAATTGCCACTTTTACCAATGCCATACGATTCTTTTATCTGCTGATTTTAACTTCTTAAAATTGTAAACAACATATTGAAATTTGTTGTTTTTGTTATCGTGATTCAACCTCCTTATTCAGCCATGGAAGAGATTAAAGACGTATCTTAGAAATTCGACTAGCGAGAGTAGACTCAAAGGATTGGCATTAATGTCGGTTCATCGCCGAATAAATGTGCCGACTGAAAAAGTCATTGATTTATTTGCAGCCCAAAAAGCCGTCGGTTCAATTTAATATTATAAAAATATTGTATACATACCTATGCATAATTAAAATTTTCTACACATGAGATTATATGAATATTTTTTTTTTTAAGTAGAACCCCCCCCCCACGAATTAAAATCCTGGCTACGGCCTTGATATAGCCCCCATATAAACCGATCCCCAGATTTGACCTCCTGAGCCTCTTGGGGGAGCAATTTTAATCCGATTCAGTTTAAATTTAGTATTTTGTGTAAGTATATGGACATTAACAACTATGCAAAAATTGGTCCATATCGGTGCATAATTATATATAGCTCCCATGTAAACCGGTCCCCAGATTTGACCTCCGGTGCCTTAGGGAGAAGCAAAATTCATCCGATCCGGTTGATTGCTCTTTAATAACCATGCCAAAATTGGTCCATATCGATCCATAATCATATACAGCCCCCATATAAACTGTTCCCCAGATTAGATATGAGTATATACATTTATACCATAAGTTCTATTTAAGTAGCTGATGCAGATAAACGTAAAGTGTTGCATATGTATATTTATCTTTTAAGTCATAGAGTTAGGCCTATTGCTCTATATATGTAATAAGAAAATGAAATGAAAATAAATGGTTACAATGAAATGAAATGAAATAGGTTTTGGAGCCTCTTGGAAGAGCAACTCATTTCATTTTCATATGACTATTGACAACCATGCCTAACTAGGTCCATACCGGTCTCATAGTTATATATAGCCCTCATATAAACCGAACACCAATCACACAAAAATTAGCCCATATCTGTTCATAATTGTATATAGCCCCCATATAAAGCGACCCCAATATTTAAATTCTGGCTCTCTAATTACCGCGCAAAAGTTCATATCGGTTCGTAATTATTTGTAGACTTACCTATATATACCTTTTTTGCCTAATATATATGTACGGACTAACTTACGATTTAGAAGACGATGATAAGATGTTTTAAGATACCTTGCCATCGGTAAGTATTACCACAACCCAAGTAATTCGATTGTGGAGGACAGTCTCTCGTAGAAGTTTCTACGCAATCCATGGAGGAGGGTACATGAGATTCGGCCTGGCCGAACTTACGGCCGTATAGACTTGTTTTAACTGTTTTAGTTTTCCGACTTTGATTAAAAATTTAATTGTATTAATTAATTTTTTAATTAAAAACTTACAAATTTTCAATCATTAACTTCATTTACTTGATGCTTTTAGTTTGATTAAAAAGTTAATTGTATTAATTAGTTTTTTAATTAAAAACTTACAATTTTTCAATCATTAACTTCATTGACTTAATGCTTTTAGTTTGATTAAAAAGTTAATTGTATCAATTAATTTTTTTCATTAAAAATTTAACAATTTTCAATCATTGACTTAATTGACTCAATTTTTCACATTTGATTAAAAAGTTATTTGTACCAATTAATTTTTTAATTGCAAAATTTTTCAGTTTCAATTAATTTTTTAATTGGAAATATTTTGATGATGTTTTGTTCTGTGTTCTAAGGCATTTGACACAGTGTGGCACCAAATACTATTGTCAAAACTGAGACGATTCTTCAGATTTGACTCATCAGCCTGCTCACTTCTGTCGTCCTATCTGACAGGAAGATCGCAGGTAGTTCTGACTAGGGATAAATATTCGTGACCCATGAATCTCTGCAGAGGAGTACCACAGGAGTCTGTATTAGGACCCTTGCTCCTCTCCATATAACCCTGGAAAGACAAAGTGCTTGGTTTTGTCGCATAGGACCTTGGATCCAAACACATCACCGGTGATCTCCATTGACGGCTGTCAAATTGAATATGCCACATACGCGAAGAACTTTGGTGTGACATTTGATACGAAACTATCTACGAATCGACATATAGACATCACCATAGGGACTGTGTATGGTGTGCTTCGGAATCTCTGAAACACACAATATTTTATTCCTACGAACATTCGTTTACTTATTTCGAGGCTTAAATATTGCTCTGAGATTTTTGCAAATTGTGATTACATCCATAAGAGAAAACTGCAAATATTGTTTAACGATATAGCTAGATTTGTATATGGTGTTGGGCGTTATTAAAGTATTTCTAGTTATTCATCTCGACTCTGCCAAATGACTTTTATGAACTTGCTGAATTTCATTCAGATACCTAATATTTCCACCAAATAATAATTTATTCAAGTGAACCGAAATATCTACTTCACAGACTACATTTTTCACGATCGTCTAGGATAAAATCAATTATTCCAATTAGGACTCATTATATGATATCAGATAGAAAATTTATCATATTTACTACTCGGTTGTGCAACAATCTACCTTGATATTTAAGAAGCACATATAATCATCAACAATTTAAGATTAGACTGCAAAATAATTTTTCTTTGATGACATAAATTATTATTTTTAAATTTGCGTATATATAAAATTTATTTTCACATGTCAAATATATTTATGTTTTGAGGGAATTAGAAAAGTATTAATGTTATATGTTAATTATTAGTTTTGTTAACAAATATTATTATTTTTAATATATTCAATGCTGTGACACATTAAAAAAAAAAGAAAATCTTGTATACAGTACTATTTATAAGTTCATACTTCTTGTACTTATATGGATCAATAAAGAAAGTAAGAAAAAAATTGATTTACGAGTACTGTGTATTTCTCGCAAACTCCATTTTTTACTCATTTCTCGCCCACGCTTACAATATAGATCTTGGTATTGCTATAGAGAATTACTTTCATGATAGGACATAGCTTTGGAAACGAATTATGCTATTATGCTCAACAATATTATTACCTCCATGATTATTTAGTAACCAGAGTTTTTATTCGGAAGGAATCGCACTAAATTTAGATATATCTCAGAATTAAATATAAAAATTTACAAAAGTTTGCAACAATTAAATACACAAGAAATACAATCATAAAATATGTGACTTTTAATTACATATAGTGGCAAATAAAAAAAAAAACTTAATCAATTCCAAATAAAATTCATTGCAGTAATTTCTGTTAATTACATTTTAATGAGTACATATACACAGAGAGAGAGAAAGAAAGCAAAAACGGTAGAAAATAAATATGCTAATATTTTTACGGGATTATCTTACTAATATGAAAAGCGAAGGCCCATATATCTCATTACGCATTATACCATTGCATTAATTTAATATGCCTTATGTTTAGTAATTCACTTTGTGATAAGAAATAATTAAAACGATTTGCATAGGTAGAACCAGTAAAATGAGGGGAATTAATTTACATAGGAAAATATTAGATGTGCGTATTATCTCTGATTATTGCAATTCGCAGAATTAACAATAACTAATATACTGATACAAAATCTACACTGAAATAATGGATAACTGCTTTCAAAGATCTCTTTAATGATTTTGGTATTGATTCCCAGCCAATGAAGCGGAGAATTGAAGCATGGATACATTTAAGACACGATTCTCGTTTAGATTTGAGTTTTGATAGTTGATTCTAGGAAACGAATTTTTATATTCGCTTTTTTTCAGTCGTTTTCTTTTTGTTTTATCAATGGGGACTATATGAAAACATTAGCCAAATGTATACCAAATTTGGTACAGCACTTAACGAACTCCGGGGTATTTTAAATTTCAAGCAAATCTTATCAAAAAAATATGGCTTCAAAAAAATTAAATTGGAGAATCGGACAGTCCATCGATATTTCGATGTGTAACATGGCAGACTTAATATACCCCATTCTAATGGGTATAAAAAAGTTTATCATAAATCAAGAAATTTGTACAAAGAAAAAAGTATCATCCACATATTTCCAATTATAACATAAATTTGAGTGGCATTAAAAACTTAATCACTTAAAAATCAAGTAAGGAAAGTCCAAAATCGGACGGGGTCGACTATATTTACCCTGCACCACGTTGAATATCCACATTTTCGATACCATACCAAATCCAAAAAAATATAGGAAAATATAAATTTTTGGACAACATCGCAAAAGAGTATTTATGACTTATCGGTCGAAAGATATGTATTAGAAATACAGTCGAAGCTCGTTTTAACGAACGATCTCTTTCGTTATTTAGAAAAATTCGTTAAATCGAACGGGAATATTAAATGTTAACTTTTATTGAAAATCGTCGTTTTTCTTACCAGATGAGTAAAAATTCATAAGCATTTGGCAAAATTAAACTACAGAGGCTCTTAAAAAATATTAATCCTTAAAAACTGTGAACTTGATATATCTAGGTTAGGTTAGATTAAAAAGAGGATCGAAGATTCGCTGTCTTATGGGTGCCTATATACACCCATGTCAATATTTGTGTGCTGTAACTTCTTAGATGAATTGCCTAATTTGTTTCCAGTCCCCGGTTTCAAGATGAGCCAGGCATAGGTAGTGTTCATAATAACATCTAGACATTTACCAAACATATTCCAAAAGTTTTTTGTTTTTGTCCCATACTGTTTCAGAGGACCTGTCCAGTCCTACTAAGGTCATGTACTTTGGAATGAGTCCAAGCCGTGTCCTGCAGGATACATTAACCCCCGTCAAAGACAAACCCGTGACCGGTCCCTTCCATACGTTTCGACCAGAACTGAGACTGGTCTATTCACACCAGGGAGTAGTCTTGTACAGGTTCTGGGGTAGATCCATTTCTGCCACTCTATCTAACCTAACTTTTCCTAGTTTCCCGGCCATTGAATATGTGTTTCCAAACATTTGATGGAATCTAAATATCTTTGGAATGCCGTCTTTGTGAACATTTCCTAAGGACTTAAATGTTGGTATTTTTGTTGAAATCAGAAAAGCATATATATGGGAGATATAAAAATGCTTTATTTTGTCAAGCTTGAGATCTATTTTGTTTTTATTCTTTTTCAATTCATCCGTCCTAATATTTCGCAATTTTCTTTGAATTGCTTCATCAGAGGTGTATGATCTATAAACATTTGTTATAATATTAATTAATCAATTCAGTTTAAATTAATTAATTATCTATAAACATTTGTTATAATATTAATTAATTAAGTTTAAATTAAACAATTAATACAAATTTCACATACATAGTACATCACAAAACATCTTATTCTAAACATCGTCTACCAGGCTATCATAAATGTTAAGTCGTAGCTATTATCTCTAACTTACATATGCGTCAATCACTACACAAAATTCTTATTAGAGCATCACTGCTCTCGTCAGCTTTCGCTATTGCACTGTTGGCTGATGTTGTTGTTCGAATTGTTCTTTGCCTGTCGATGATCATTTTTGCATACCATATGTCTGTATATGTGGGCGATGTTGTCTGTATCTGTTTTGTAATTCATTCTTCTGTTTGTCTAATATCTAAATCTGAACCGATATCAAATTTAGCATGCATAGTTACATTATTAATTCTACTCCCTGTGCGAAATTTCATTATAACTCTGACCTCTGTGGTCATATGAGTGCAAATCGAGGGAAAGATATATATGGGAGCTATATCTAAATCTGAACCGATTTCAACCAAATTTGGCATGCATATCGAGAACATTAATTCTACTTCCTATGCAAAATTTCACATAAATCAGAATAAAACTGTGGTCTTTGTGGTGATATGAGTGTAAATCGGGCAAAGTACACCCAGAAAAGGAATATGATCACCTCAAACATGTTTCATGAGCAAAATGTTATTTTTGGATGGTGACCATGTAACATGTTCGATGCAGCCATGTTATTTTTTCGGAAAGCATTTTATGTTTGCCGAGAGAATCGAAAAAAGACACACATGTTACATGGTCATCATCCAAAAATAACATTTTGCTCTTGAAACATGTTTGAGGTGATCATATTCCTTCTCTGGGTGTATATATATGGGAGCTATATGTAAATATGAACCGATTTAAACCAATGCGTATCCAGAACGTTAATTCTGACCCCTGTACAAAATTTAAAGCAAATCAGGGCCAAACTCTGGCTTCTGGGGCCATATAAGTGCATATCGGGCGAAATATATATTTGGGAGCTATATCTAAATCTGAACCGATTTCAACCAAATTCGACACACTTTACGATACTACAAATTTTACTCCTGGTGCAAAATTTCAAACACGTAAGGTTAAGACTCTGGCTTCAGGGGCTATCTAAGTCCATATCGGGAGAAAGATATATGGGAGCTATATCTAAATTTGAACTGATTTCAATGAAATTTATCACACTTCACCATACTTCTGTTTCCACTCCTTGTACAAAATTTCAAACGAATCAAGGTAAAACTCTGGCTTCTGGTGCCAAATGAGTGCATATCGGGCAAAAGATATATATGGGAGCTATATCTACATCTGAACCGATCTCTCCCAGAATTAGTAGGGTTCTATTGTGCTAAATTTGATTACAAAAATGTGTTCACAGACAGACGGACATAGCTCTATCCGATTCCCAGGTTTGGCTTGCGGAGCCTCTTGGAGGGGCAAATTTCATCGGATCCAGTTAAAATTTGGTACGTAAAGTTTGTGTATGGCCCCCAACAATCATGCAACAAATTGCTTTATATTTGTCTATTAGTATACATAGCCCCATATAAACCGATTGCGAGATTTCATTTTCGGAATTCGGTACTCGATGTTAGTATATGGGGTTCATAAATGTCTGCACTGAAAAAAAAAATATTCTCGTGAGGCCAAAGCCTTCACGTCCTGAAAATACGATTGCGAATTTTGCCTAGCATAGAAGAAGCATTTCTCTAATATAAAGATTTTATCCTTCTAGTTAAGTAACTCGAAGATGAGTATCTTATTATGAAAGAAAATTCCGTTTGACTTAGGTCAACTTTTTAATAATTCTGAAAAATTTTTAAAACTAGTGAAATCGTCTTTATGTTTGTTGGCTTTTTGTATCTTTACTACACTCAAGAAAAACTGAACCCTCTATTCCACTAAAGCCAATTTAATTTTATTTTAGTTCATGGAATTATTATGTTTGGAGAAAGTTTCCTCTAATATAATATTTTTTTTTGCGTACGTTACTTAAATGAATTAAAACAAGTATATATGGCCTAAGTTCGGCCACGCCGAAACTTATGTACCTTCCACCATGGATTGCGTAGAAACTTCTACGAAAGACTGTCATCCACAATAGATTTACTTGGGTTGTGTTAATACTTACCGATGGCAAGGTATCTTAAAACTTCTTAACATCGTTTTCTAAACTGTGAGTTAGTCCATACGTGGTGTATATTAGACAAAAAAGGTATGTGTAGGTAAGTCTACGAATAATTACAAATCGATATGGACTTTTGCACTATATACCGATATGTACCTACACGGATGAAAAAGACTGTTTTTCATATGTTTGGCTATAAACATTATATGTTTGGAACACAAATTTTTAAACACAATATTTTTGAGTGCAAGCATATAATGTTCATAAACTAGCATAACATGTTTGGGACATATATGTTAATATGTTAGAACATATTAAAATGTTTTTAAATATAATATGCTTGGATGCAAACATATATTAATTTAGAAATAGCCTATAAACATATATGTGTTTAGTAGCTTGGAGCGCTATTTAACAGGGAGCGATATTGAATTAAGTTGGTGGTTGTTGCTTGTTATTACAAAATTAACATTTTGTTTTTCCTTGGGCAATTGATCAGCTACTTCTTTGATCCTTACAAACTGTGTGGTCCGCCGTTCGAATCCCCGTCCGGCAAAAGGTAAAATTAAAATAAAAAAAAATCATAAAATTGAATAATTACTTCTACAATGTTTGTATTACAGAAAAAGGTGCTAAGAACTAAAAAATCTCGTGGAAGTGAGAAAGATGTGGGGGAAAGCATTCAGGTCTATGTTGTTAGCACCTATATTACCTGTTTATTTTCGTAATTCATTATGATTGTAAATATATAAATAAATAAATAAAATTTTGAGCACAATATTGTTTGGGAGATTTTTTTTAAGCATATAATATTTTTGGGTGCAAAATGCTTCCAAACATATTATATGTTCACATAATAACATATTGTTTTTTGGAAGACAACATTATTGAATTTGGATGCAAAAATACAAAATGTTTGGAACTTAGACTACCCAAACATATATTGTTTAGACCAATATGCTTTCAAACATATTATATATTGGAAGAGATCAAACATATAAATGTTTGGGCAATACCCAAAAATGTATATGCTTGAAGCAAATTATGTTTGGGAGTATATGTTACAGGAGCGATTTTTTGTGAGCGTGTAGTTGGGCATGGTTGTTAATGGCCATATACTAGCACAATGTACCAAATTTCAACTGACTCGGATGATATTTGCTCCTCCAAGAGGCTCCAAAACCAAATCTCAGGATCGGTATATATGGGGGCTATAAATAATTATGGACTGATATGGACCAATTCCTGTATGGTTATTAGATACCATATACTAACACCACGTACTAAATTTCAATCAGATCGGATGAGTTTTGCTTCTCCAAACGGCACCGGAGGTCTAATCTGGTCTAATCATGTATATACGTAAAAGTGGATCGATATGGCCCATTTGCAATACCATCCGACCTATGCTATATCAATAACAACTACTTGTGCCAAGTTTCAAGTCGATAACTTGTTTCGTTCGGAAGTTAGCGTGATTTCAACAGACGGACGGACGGTCATGCTTAGGTCGACTCAGAATTTCACCACGACCCAGAATATATACTTTATGGGATCCTAGAGCAATATTTCGATGTCTTACAAACGGAATGACCATAATATACCCCCATCCTATGGTGGAGGGTATAAAAAGGAAAAAAAAAAATTATACATAAATGAAGCAAAAAGATTTACTAAATTCGTGTCTCCCACAAAATAACATAGTTCAGAATTTCTTGCAATTTTTACATTTTACCAATAATGCGCCCATGAACAGTTGAAGTCCAATTTTTTCCTTCAAACGACAAAATTTTCTTTATCAAGTGAAGAAAATTACTCATGTCGATTAAATGTTCATGAATTTGTCGAAAATTGTTTACTAATTTTTGTGATATCGGCGTTTGTAATACTGTTCAGTTAATTTTTTCTAAAAATAATCTAAATTTTCTAAAATAAATCAACATTTTTCTTCCTGGAGGGTTCACAGTTATTTCAGTGTACAAAGCAAAAAAGCGTTCAAAAATAGCAGATGGTTCTCAACATTTTATTTTACAAATGGTTTTATACCCTCCACCATAGGATGGGGGTATATTAACTTTGTCATTCCGTTTGTAACACATCGAAATATTGCTCTAAGACACTATAAAGTATATATTCTGGGTCGTGGTGAAATTCTGAGTCGACCTAAGCATGTCCATCCGTCTGTTGACATCACGCTAACTTCCGAACGAAACAAGCTATCGACTTGAAACTTGGCACAAGTAGTTGTTATTGATGGAGGTCGGATGGTATTGCAAATGGGTCATATCGGTCCAATTTTACGTATAGCCCCCATATAAACGGATCCCCAGATTTGGCTTGCGGAGCCTCTAAGAGAAGCATATTTCATCCGATCCGGCTGAAATTTGGCACAAGGTGTTTGTATATGGTATCTAACATCCATGCAAATATTGGTCCACATCGGTCTATAATTATATATAGCCCCCATATAAACCGATCCCCAGATTTGTTTTTCGGAGCCTCAAAGAGAAGCAAATTCCATCCGATTCCGCTGAAATTTGGTACATGGTGTTGGTATATGGTCTCTAACAACCAGGCAAAAATTGGTCCACACGTTTCTAAAGGATTTTAATAGCACATGAAGAAAAAATTTAAAAAAATGAAAATAGGTTTCCTAGAACAGAGTACGCAAACTTTAAAAGGAAATTGTACCTTGATGTTGTACCTACTTCAGTTTTCCGCTTCCTTTGCTCGGAATCAATAGCAAAATAATTACTTTAAAGACAAAGTCTTTGGAACAGAGCATGATTTTTTTAAATATATAGACGCGTCTATATAAACCGTTCAAAACCGGAATTGGCCTCTATACGCATTTAATCTGCCTATATATGGACTAAGACAATGTCCAAAATGTCTTAAGATAACCACAACCCAAGTAATTCTTAGGTAGAAACTTTTTCCCAATCCATGGTGGGGGAGGGAAAAATAAAATTAGGCCGGGCCGAACTTACGGTCGTATGTACTTGCCATAATTTACTAAATTTGTATTAAAACCCTTTTCAGATTCATATATGATCGTTAAAATTTCTCTATCCCCTGCGAATCCTGTCTACCAAAAAATAGAGAAATAATGATGAACCTCAATGATGCAATTTTTATATTGGCGCAATTTATCAAAAGAAACGAAAATACGAATTTATTTTCTCAATTGCCAACAATTTAAATTAATATGGATTTTTTTTTTATTTTGGCTGTCATTCCGTACCAAATTGGAGTCGAAATATGAAATGACGAAATATGAAATGACGAAATAACCGCCACACACATACTCACACAAACATGGCAATCATAAAATAAATTGCTTTCACAGAGAGTAATGAAAGCCATTGGCTTGGTCAATAATTTAAGCGAAAAAAAAACATTGGCTAAAATAATAATCATTTCAAATCTATTTGTATAGATGTGTATGGAAGTGTTTCCAATCACATTCATATCAAAACCCCACACACACACACAGTCTAACAACCAACCACAGTTGGTATTGCAACCCTGCATCTCTCTCGTGCATCGTTGTTGTTGTCATTATGATTGTGTGTTGACATGCAACAAAAGGGTTGGCACTACATTCAAAAATTGCAACAGAAAAAGTTGAACACACACACACACCCAAAAAACCAGAATAAAAACAAGATTCGTGAAAATTATTATGCATTTGAAAATTATATAGATTTATTGAACCGCAAAATCGTATTCTCTACGCCCAGTATTACGAGGACAGGATTTGGTAAAGCTGTAAATTTTTTAAACAAGAAGAGACGGTCTGAACAAAGTCCATATGCCATGAAATTGAATTATGGACATGATGTGGAGTTTTTATTTATTTTTATACTAACCACCATAAGATGATGATGGTACTACAATAAATTTCCCATTCAGTATTTTATATATTGGGATTATCTATTTACTTTAAATGAAAATTCGCATTTTAAAGATGGGTATTAAGTTCGAGTTTAAGGCCGGTACTATGTTCATTCTTGCGAAAAATTTTTATGGAAACCATTATTTCGCACATAGAAAGCGGCGTCTTAGGTAGCGGCGTTTTAGGTAGCTTGGAGCGCTATTTTACAGGGAGCGATATTGGATTAAGTTGGTGGTTGTTGCTTGTTTTTACAAAATAACATTTTATTTTTCCTTGGGCAATTGATCTGCTATTCCTTTGATCCTTTGTATAGTTTCGGAACAAAAATATGGTCCGTGTTTGATTTATAAACCCGCACAAATAGTTTTTAATACATAAATTATTTCTTAATTCACATTGCAAATGGCGCCGTGCTATAAACGTCAGTTTTTCAACACGAAAAAACAAAGTATCACAAATGGAAAAAATTTCGCAAATTTTTCGCATTTTTTGGTTTTGTATGGAGTTTCAACGCGAAAACCGAACAGAGTACCGGCCTTTAGACGATAAAATTCACGATTACTTTTCTTTAATAATCTATTTTAAAGAATATAAACTTTATGAATATTTTTCCAATTAAAAGTTAATTGAAACAGAAACTTAATTAACTTTTTAAATAAAATCGTAAAACTAAGCTAAAAAACAAGTACATACGGCCGTAAGTTCGGCCAGGCCAAAGCTTATGTACCCTGCACCATGGATTGCGTAGAAACTTATACTCAAGACTGTCATCCACAATCGAATTACTTGGGTTGCGGTAACACTTGCCGATGGCAAGGTATCTTAAAACTTCCTAACACCGTAATATAGTCCATATGTGGTATATATTAAAGTATAACAAATATGTACGGCCGTAAGTTTGGCCAGGCCGAAGCTTATGTACCCTCCACCATGCATTGCGTAGAAAATTCTTCTAAACACTGCCATCTACAATTGAATTACTTAAGTTAGCGCTTGCCGATGGCAAGGTATCTCAAAACCTCCTAACACCGTCTTCTAAGTCCATACGTGGTTATATTAAATCAAAAAAGATCGATCAAATACGTGTATAATTCAGTTTGACAAAATTTTCTATAGACATAAAATTTTGACAAAATTTTCTATAGAAATAAAATTTTAACAAACTTTTCTATAGAAATAAAATTTTAACAAAATTTTCTATAGAAATAAAATTTTGTCTAAAATTTTCTATAGAAATAAAATTTTGACTAAATTTTCTATAGAAACAAAATTTTGACAAAATTTTCTATAGAAATAAAATTTTAACAAATTTTTCAATAGAAATAAAATTTTGACAAAATTTTCTATAGAAATAAAATTTTCACAAAATTTTCTATCGAAAGAAAATTTTGACAAAAATTTCTACAGAAATAAAATTTTAACAAACTTTTCTATAGAAATAAAATTTTAATAAAATTTTCTATAGAAATAAAATTTTGACAAAATTTTCTATAGAAATAAAATTTTAACAAAATTTTCTATAGAAATAAAATGTTGACAAAATTTTCTATAGAAATAACATTTTGACAATGTTTTCTATAAAAATAAAATTTAGGTAGATTATTTTTGGCTCGAGTGGCAACCATGATTATGAACCGATATGGACCAATTTTTGTGTGATTGGGGATCGGCTATGTATAACTATAGACTGATATGGACCAATTTTGGCATGGTTATTAGCGGCCTTATACTAACACCACGTTGCAAATTTCAACCGGATCGGATGAATTTTGCTCCTCCAAGAGGCTCCGGAGATCAAATCTGGGGAAAGGTTTTTATGGGAGCTATATATAATTATGGACCGATATGGACCAATTCTTGCGTGTTTGTTAGAGACCATATACTAACACCACGTACCAAATTTCAACCGGATCGGATGAATTTTGCTCCTCTAAGAGGCTCCGGAGGTCAAATCTGGGGATCGGCTTATATGGGGGCTATATCTAATTATGGGTCGATGTGGACCAATTTTTGCAATTAGAGAACATATACCAACACCATGTACCAAATTTCAGCCGGATCGGATGAAATTTGCTTCTCTTAGAGGCTCCGCAAGCCAAATCGGGGGATCGGTTTATATGGGGGCTATATATAATTATGGACCGATGTGGACCAATTTTTGCATGTTTATTAGATACCATATACTTACACCATGTACCAAATTTCAGCCAGATCGGATGAAATTTGCTTCACTTAGAGATATCTCTGATTGTGGATTGGAATTTTCCCCTGACTGCTAGCTAGAGCCACATCATCTGCGTATGCCAACACTTTTATCCTTTCTTTTTCTAGGGTAACCAGAAGGTTATTTATAGCAACATTCCAAAGAAGAGGTGATAGAACTCCTCCTTGGGGAGTGCCTCTGTTCACATACATTTGTATGCTTGCTTGTCCTAGTGTGGCTGAAATACGTCTATTCATTAGAAGTTCGTCTAACAGCCTAAGTATACATGGATCAACATTCAGAGTTGTCAGTCCATTTAATATCGAGCTCGGATGGACATTATTGAACGCCCCTTCGATGTCTAGAAACGCCACGATTATGTATTCTTTGACAGATAGTGAGCTTTCAATAAAGCTGACTAGTTCATGTAATGTGGTCTCAGTAGACCTGCCCTTCAAGTATGCATGCACACAGAGAACATATTTGGTTGAAAATTGATTGTTGTAATAAAAATTCTGCATCTACAATGAAATCACAGTTGTGTCAATCAATTTACATTATTTACAACCTTAATTCGTTCCTACTACCATTTGACGATTATTATTATAGAGTTTTGTTTGTAATACAAGTCAAATAGTTGTCTGAACTAAATGTCTCTCTTTTTAAAAAATTTGATTGAATTCAATACGCGCAACCAACCTTAAAAAACCTTCATAACTGTCATTTAGTATTCAGAACTTACAATTGATATTCACAACCGAATTCCTTGGGAAATATTTCTCAAATGTCATTAATATTATTAAAAATTATTCAATGTTGAAGGAAACGTGTCTTTTCAATTTAAAACAATAAAAATTACTGAAATCAGAGTATTTTCAGCTTCAGTTTATTTGAACTCTTGGTGGATTGCCTATCAAATATTTCATGAACAACTCGCGCAGTGTGAAACTGTTCTAAGTACACCATATTCGATACGAGTCATATAAACAGTTCCTATCTTCAATTGTTTGGGATCGAGTTTTAGATGTGGAACAATTTTATAGTGTTAAAAGGTAAAAGTTTGAACCATGTTGCAAATTTAAAGCGGCTCTAATGGGAAAATTCATCTCCACGTCTGTCTTTATCTATGGAACACATAAGGAAGTGATGGTGGCGAGTATGTTCTTATTTATTTTTTAAAACTCCACACTAATTTTCTGATTTAATTTGTTGCGTTTTTAGACTGGCTATGTCATCCCATTTATCATGTGCTCAGTTCGGACGCCACTTATAAATACTTGTATACTAAGAGTTCCAAAGATTTAACTACCATTGCCTGTCAATTCTGCAATCAATGCTGGAGGGTGTACTTTCAAAGGTGTATATTTTTTAATTGTTAATGTATTGTAATTTTATGTACTTTTCTGTTATTCAAAAAAATATGAATAAAATACAATATTCTGAAGGAAAAAATCATTTTCAATTCGGTTAAGGTGGGTGATATAACCATATAAAGAAAGGAGCAACGACCAATTCTATCGTCTAATACAACCAACTCTATATATAGTATTAGTTAAATTTTCCATAATTCGATTGAGTCGACCGAATTTGTCGGGTGTCACAACTGCTAACAGAAGGTTGCTGCAACTGCCAAAAGGAGGTTGGCAATAAATTCGGTTATCACAACCAATCTGTATTCTCTGTGTGCTGTCGTTTCGAGAACAAACTTGAATCGATGCTAATTCTAAGATAAATAAGTTTAGGCCCATAGTAAAGTGTGCTGAAGACAGTGTGTACTCTCCATATTTCAATATAGTCCTCATATAGCCCGATCTCCATCGGTCCATGGTTTGGTATAGCCCCATAGAGACCAATCCGAAACCGATTTGACTTCTTGAGCGCCTAGACGCCAAAATTTCTATCCCATTGTGCTGGAATTCAAAATCTTTTTTAATTTCCATAAATAGGCGTGACGAATATGGTGTGTATCAGTCCAAATTTCAACCGGATCGGATAACGGATGCCCAACAATTTAAATCTGGGGACCGGTTCATTTAGGAACTATATATAATTATGAAGAGATTTCTATCAAGTTTTACATGGTTGTTATATAAATATATAACCCAACCCCACGAATTGATTTCCTATGCCTATTTTCTAAGCAATCCATGGTTATATGTAGCTAAATTTCATCTGCTAGCTGCGTTGCCAATAATATTTTATTATTTTCACCTTTCATGAAATTTGGCCACATAAATATATTTCTCTATTTACCAAACCTACCAGAAATAATAGGCTGATAATAAAACCGCTGTGACAATATAACATTTCATCGCTTTACCACAATCATATTGACAAAATGCCATGTTGTTACATGTTTAGCCTCATACATAGATGCGAACCGCATACTCATTTTAAATCAATTTTTAATTTATGACTTACATGTTGCATATAGAGTAGTGTGTTTGTGTGTGGATGTGGTGGTAGTTGGGTGGATGGGCATTTGGGTTTCCATGGCATTAGAATGATGCCTCAAAAATTAGAATTTAACTTCGCTATTGAGGCTATTAAAATAATAAACTCCATTGAATTCAAAAGCAACGCATTTAAGGATGATAATTATCGAAAAATGAGGACAAGGATATTATGCATGGTATTTCATTTAGCCATTTAACTTGTCAAATTTATTTACAATTAAATTTAATTTAATTTTATAAATAGGCATTGGCAGGCACATGGCCTGAAGGGATTAGGCAGCATCATATGGAATTGGAACTAAAAACAAGGATATGAGTTCGGTCAGGGCCAATCTTATGTGCCATCGGGTTAAAAGTGAATATCTTTTCTACAATTGTAACATCGACAATTGTACAAAATTTTCTTCAAAAACGAAATATTTCGTACTTTTAATTAAAAATTTTTTAATCTGAACCGATTTGGAAAACAATTTTTACACCTCTACAAAATTTCTAAATAAAAAATTAAAACAATTTTATGACCTGGAACGGAGCAAAATGTTAATAAAATAAATATGGGAAATTTTTAGATCTATAACCACTTTTATGCAATTTTGCAAACCTGCATCTATGATTTACCGGGAGATACAGATTAGTAAATTTAAGGCATTCTTACAATGCTATGGTGATATTAGAGGGAAATGAGCTAGATCTCCTCACTATTGGAAAATCGAGCGATGCACATATATGGGAGCTATATCTAAATCTGAACCGATTTGGATGATACTTTGCAAGTTTAGTTGATACCACAGAAGGTTACTTAGTGCTAAATTTGATTAAGATCGGTTAATAAATAAGGCTATTATGGTCATATTTGCTAAAATCGGTCGAAACATATATATGGCAGATATAGCTAAATTTGAACTGATTTCGATGAAATTTTGCACACTTAATGGCTGGTAAATTAAATTACTTTGTGGCAAATTTGACGCCGATCGGTTAGTAAATGAATGCAATCTGACCATTTATATAAATCGGGCGATACATATATATGGTAGCTATATCTAAATTTGATCCGATTTTTATACCCTCCACCAAAGGATGGGGGTATATAAACTTTGTCATTCCGTTTGTAACAAATCGAAATATTGCTCTAAGACCCCATAAAGTATATCTATTCTGGGTCGTGGTGAAATTCTGAGTCGATCTGAGCATGTCCGTCCGTCCGTACATCTGTTGAAATCACGCTAACTTCCGAACGAAACAAGCTATCGACTTGAAACTTGGCACAAGTAGTTGTTATTGATGTAGGTCGGATGTATTGCAAATGGGCCATTTCGGACCACTTTTACGTATAGCCCCCATATAAACCGACGCTCTAATAGAAGCAAATTTCATCCGATCAGGCTGAAATTTGGTACATGGTGTTAATAAAGGGTGATTCTTTTGAGATTAGGATTTTCATGCATTAGTATTTGACAGATCACGTGGGATTTCAGACATGGTGTCAAAGAGAAAGATGCTCAGTATGCTTTGACATTTCATCATGAATAGACTTACGATCTGCCACAACGTCGAATTTTCAGTGAATGGGCCCTAGAAAAGTTGGCAGAAAATCCGCTTTTTTATCGACAAATTTTGTTCAGCGATGAGGCTCATTTCTGGTTGAATGGCTACGTAAATAAGCAAAATTGCCGCATTTGGAGTGAAGAGCAACCAGAAGCCGTTCAAGAACTGCCCATGCATCCCGAAAAATGCACTGTTTGGTGTGGTTTGTACGCTGGTGGAATCATTGGACCGTATTTTTTCAGAGATGCTGTTGGACGCAACGTTACGGTGAATGGCGATCGCTATCGTTCGATGCTAACAAACTTTTTGTTGCCAAAAATGGAAGAACTGAACTTGGTTGACATGTGGTTTCAACAAGATGGCGCTACATGCCACACAGCTCGCGATTCTATGGCCATTTTGAGGGAAAACTTCGGAGAACAATTCATCTCAAGAAATGGACCGGTAAGTTGGCCACCAAGATCATGCGATTTGACGCCTTTAGACTATTTTTTGTGGGGCTACGTCAAGTCTAAAGTCTACAGAAAAAAGCCAGCAACTATTCCAGCTTTGGAAGACAACATTTCCGAAGAAATTCGGGCTATTCCGGCCGAAATGCTCGAAAAAGTTGCCCAAAATTGGACTTTCCGAATGGACCACCTAAGACGCAGCCGCGGTCAACATTTAAATGAAATTATCTTCAAAAAGTAAATGTCATAGACCAATCTAACGTTTCAAATAAAGAACCGATGAGATTTTGCAAATTTTATGCGTTTTTTTTTTTAAAAAAGTTATCAAGCTCTTAACAAATCACCCTTTATATGGTCTCTAATAACCATGCAAAAATTGGTCCACATCGGTCCATAATTATATATAGCCCCCATATAAACCGATCACCAGATTTGACCTCCGGAGCCTCTTGGAAGACCAAAATTCATCTGATTCAGTTGAATTTGGTACGTGGTGTTAATATATGGCTTCAAACACCCATGCAAAAATTGGTCGAAATCGGTCAATAATTATATATAAGCCCCATATAAAGCGATCTGCAGATTTGACCTCCGGAGCCCCTTGGAAGAGCAAAATTCATCAGATTCGGTTGAAATTTGGTACGTGGTGTTAGTATATGGTCTCTAACAACCATGCAAAAATTGTTTCATATCGGTCCATAATTATATAGCCCCCATATAAACCGATCCCCAGATTTGACCTCCGGAGCCTTTTACGTATAGCCCCCATATAAACGGATCCCCAGTTTTGGCTTGTGGAGCCTATAAGAATAGCATATTTCACCCGATCTGGCTGAAATATGGTACATGTTGTAGGTATATGGTCTCTAACAGCCATGCAAAAATTGGTCCATATCGGTCCATAATTATATATAGCCCCCATATAAACCGATCACCAGATTTGACCACCGGAGCCTCTTAGAGGAGCAAAATTCATCCGATCCGGTTGGAATTTGGTACGTTATGTTAGTATATGTTCATATCAGTCCATAATTATATATAGCCCCCATATAAACCGATCCCCAGATTTGACTTCTGGTGCCTTTTGGAGGAGCAAAATTCATCCGATCTTGTTGAAATTTGGTACGTGGTGGTAGTGTATGATATTTAACAACCATGCCAAAAGTGGTCCATATCAGTCCATAATCATATATAGCCCCCATATAAATCGATCCCGAGATTTGGTTTTGGAGCCTCTTGGAGGAGTAAATTTCATCCGAATCAGTTGAAATTTGGTACATTGTGCTAGTATATGGCCGTTAACAACCATGCCTAACTAGGTCCTTATCGGTCTATAGTTATATATAGCCCTCAGATAAATCGATCCCCAATCACACCAAAATTGGTCCATATCAAGTTCATAATTGTATATAGCCCCCATATAAGCGACACCCATATTTCAATTCTGGGTCTCTACGTACCGTGCAAAAGTCTATATCGATTCGTAATTATTTGTAGACGTATATATACATACCTTTTCTGTCTAATATATACCACGTATGGACTAACTCACAATTTAGAAAACGATGTTAAGAAGTTTTAAGATACCACAATTCGATTGTGGATGACAGTTTTTCGTAGAAGTTTCTACGCAATCCATGGAGGAGGGTATATAAGATTCGGCCTGGCCGAACTTACGTCCGTATATATTTGTTTCAAATTCAATAGCGTTCGTCCTTGTGTCAGAAAAGCGCCATATACCAAATAATTGCGACCGGAATCCTGCGAACAACAAATACATGGACGGACGGAGGGACGTACCCCAAGGGATCGGTTTATATTTTATGGGGTCTAAAATCAATATTTCTGGTAGGCAAAATTTTTGGTAGATCAAAGTTATTATACCCTGACCACTATGTGGTTTAGGGTATAATAATAATAGTAGTAGTAAAGGGTGGTTAAAATTTCAAGGGCCGATGTTGATTTTGAATAAAACACAAACTATTTAGGAAATTATTGTAATTTTATTTTATTATGATATATTGGTATTACTCAATTATGTATGGAACAAAATATCGGCGCCGCGACCTCAGTGGCAGACCTTCATCCGATGGTCCATATTTTCGATGACGTTGAGGCATAATGGAGGTTCTATGCCGTTAATGTGCCGAATTATCTCATCCTTTAGCTCTTGAATTGTTGCTGGCTTTTCGACGTACACCTTTTCTTTCAAATAACCCCAAAGAAAAAAGTCCAACTGTTTCACATGATCTTGGCGGCCAATTGACATCGCCATTACGTGAGATAACACGGCCATTGAATTTGTTGCGCAAAAGAGCCATTGTTTCGTTAGCTGTGTGGCAAGTGGCACCGTCCTGCTGAAACCACATATCGTCCACATCCATATCTTCCAATTCGGGTCATAAAAAGTTCGTTATCATCTCACGATAGCGAACACCATTCACAGTAACTGCCTGACCGGCCTCATTTTGGAAAAAATACGGCCCGATGATGCCGCTAGCCCATAAACCGCACCAAACAATCACTCTTTGTGGGTGCATTGGTTTTTCGACAATCACTCTTGGATTCTCATTCGCCCAAATGTGGCAATTCTGTTTATTGACGAATCCACTGAGGTGAAAATGTGCCTCATCACTGAAGATGATTTTCTTCGAAAATTGATCATCCACTGTTGCCATTTCTTGGAACCATTCTGCCCATTCACGACGTTTGGAATGGTCAAGAGCCTTTAGTTCTTGAGCCAATTGCACCTTGTAAGCGTGTAAATGCAAGTCTTTATGCATAATGTTCCTCAACGACGAGAGGTGTAATTGTTGGGCACGACGACGAGTTGAGGTGGACGGCTCTTCAGCCGCACTATCGCAAACAGCAGCAATATTTTCTGCAGTACGGGCTGTACACAGAAAACAATATTATAATTTTTGAGCTAACAATAAATTGTTATTACAGAAAATTTTTAAGTTGAACAAAATTTTTGTTGATATAACAAAATGTTTGTTGATATAACAAAACTGGTTGCTAAAGTGACTAAAATCGTAATTGTATTTACAAATTACGTTGTTAGCTCAAATTTAAACATAATTTTTGTTGTATTGACAATCAAATTAATTGATATTTTTTTGTTTTTGTTCGAATTTTTTCACAATTTTTGCGATTGTACGCACATTTGGACGATCAAATTGACCAAAAAATCACGAAGTGCACGATATGCATTTTGATTTGAACGCCCATTTTCATAATAAGTCTGGATAACTTTAACACGTTGTTGGATGTATCTCTCCATGGGAGCTATATAATTGAATAAGTCTGAAATAGAGAGATGTCAAATAAAATTCGGAATGGCGTTTAGGTGTGGTTCACATTCAACATCGGCCCTTACAATTTAACCACCCTTTATATATGACTGATTTGGGGAAATATGGTTTACAATTTCATATTTTACTCCCATTTTCAACGTGATTTTACACCAATTGATTTTATTTTACACTGAGAACCAACTGTGTCAAATTTAATCCAAATCGGTTCAGATTTAGATAAAGCGCCAAATATTCTTCCGATTTAGGCAAAAATAGCACAACGTCAGCGAAGATTTCCGCAGACTTTCCGCAGAATCGAATAAGATTTAGGTAAGGCTCCAGCTTGTGTAAATGTCGGTCGATGTGGTCAAATATTGTCACAAACCCCATAATTGATCGGGCGTATCGCCCGATAAATCATAAATACACTTTTGTGCAAGAAAATGGCTGTAGCTTTATATTTACCATATTTATACCCTTCACCACTACTGTGGCACAGGGTATAACAAGTTTGTACATTTGTATATAACGTTAAGAAGGAAAAGTCTGAGACCCATCGTTTAGTATACCGATCGTCTTAGAATTAAATTCTGAGTCGATTTAGCGATGTCTGCCTGTCTGTCTGTCCGTCCGTCTGTCTGTCTGTTCTAGAGGTCTGCATCGAATAACTTTTCACTACATGTATGCAATTCGCTGTCGAATATAGTACATACACTGTCTTTCTCTCGGAGCGCAAGTAGTGAAGTGAAGAGAACACTTGCTTGTCAAATACCACCAAGTACTTATCCGAAACAATATGTGTTCCGAAAAGAAGGAACAATAAAAATGTAAGTACTTGAGAAGAAGTACAACATGGATTCTCTTCACTTCACGTGGTACCACAAGTATTTCTCAGTTATGTGCGAAGCAAAACTTTCCATTATTATTAATCATAGATATGTATGTATGTCACATATTTCATATATTTATGTATGTCACACACTTAACTTAACGTTTGCCGTTCTTTATAACAAACCGAAAACATTTATTATGGAGAGTAACTGTTTTTATGTATTTCTGAAACTGCACGTGGTACATGGAGTACTCTATGAAGTTTTGTTCTCGCAACATACTCGACGTGATCACTCTGAGTACACTTCAATAAGAGAGAAAGAGGAATATGTGTTTGTTGGTAGTGAAGACATCAGAGTAGCAACAAGAAGTTACTCGTGGCTTTTGGTGTTCATCAAAATGTGTACCAATTGTTTTGCGAATCTCTCAAATAGATGTACTCATGTAGCAAGTACACGTGTACTCTGCATTTACAAATGGAATTGTGCAGACCTCTAGCTGTTCATGTATTTTTGTGCGCAAAGTACAAGTCGCAGTTTAAGTCCGATCGTCCTCAAATTTGGCATAGCGTCATTTTTGAAACAAAGACAATCGATATTGATTTTGGAAAAAATCGGTTCAGATTTAGATATAGCTGTCACACCCTCAAAAAAAATCGCTTCTTTAACATATGTTCCAAACATATTTTGCAGGAAGCACATATATTATTGCATACTGCCGAAACATTAATATGTTTGTTTTATGTGAACATATTATATGTTTGGAAGCATTTTGAGCCAAAAATATTATATGCTTGGAAGAATTTTTCCCAAACACGATTGTGCTCATTCCCTAACATACTCGTAATTTTCACTTCCACGAATTTTCACATGTTATTGGCACCTTTTCCTGTAATACAAATAATGTTGAAGAAATTATTCACTTTTATAAATTTTTTAAATTTTACCTTTCGCCTGCACGGAGAATCGAACCGAGGACCATACAGTTTGTAAGCCAACACACTATCCACTGGGCTACGTAGCTGTTATAGTCACCAGTAGATAATTATCGTTTTAAGTTACATTTATATACACGCAAAGAAAAAAAAACGTTTGGAAAACGTGTACCGAAAACGTTTTTCTTTTGTTAGAGTTTTTTGAATTGCTTCGAAAAGTATAAACTTTTATCACCAAAAAAATTCGTTTGTTACAAAATTTTTATTTTTTCAGTAAAAAAAGTTATTTTTGAACCAACAACACAGTCCATTTCGTTTATATCAAACACTGTTCTTTTCTAAATTTAGGTCTTTAATAAGACACATTTTACAGTTCATAGTAAAAATTTAATATAGTAGAATGTAATGTTGAAAATTTTTCGGAATCTTCCGATCATATCTGGAATATATGTAAAAAAAAAAAAAAAACTTTGGTCGAAGCAGGGATCGAACCCACGACCCTTGGCATGCAAGTCAGACGTAGCAACCACTGCTCCACGGTGCCCAACTAAATGTATTTTTCTGTTAAATAAACTTTGTTTAATCGGCTCGTGGGCGCCGCAAGCTATGCTATATAAATATAACTTAGTTATATGGGTAATTGTCTATTGATGACAATAATGGCTACATGGCTCAGTGGATAGTGTGTTGGCTTACAAATTGCATGGTCCGCGGTTCGATTCTCCGTCCAGGCGAAAGGTAAAAAAAAAATTTTAAATGTATAAAATCGTATAATTTCTTCTACATTGTTTGTGTTACAGAAAAAGATGCTAAGAACTAAAAAACTTCGTGGAAGTGGGAAAGATGTGAGGGAAAATGCAATTAGCCAGAAAAAAAATTTTTTGAGTTAGTCTTTATGAAATTGTTTTTACATCCTGGAAAAGAATAAACGTTTATCACAAAAAAATATGCTTTTCTTCCAAATACACTTCCTTTCAACGAAAAGCAAATGAGAAACGAACCTTGTTTGTCTAAAATTTCGTTTGGGAGGAAAGAATTATTTTTTTGCGTGTAGCATAGTTTGCAGCACCCACGAGCCCATGCAAACATAACATTATTTAACAGAAACATACATTTGTTTGCCACGTGGAGCAGTGGTTAGCATGTCTGCCTTGCATACAAAGGGTCGTGGGTTCAATCCCTGCTCCGACCGAACATTTTTATTTTTAAATTAAAACATTTATATTTATACTATATTAATTTTTTTTAAATGAAACTTCGAAATGTGTGTTTTTAAAGATTTATAGTCAGCAACAGTGCTTGATATAAACGAAATTGACTGATTTTTGTATAAAATATTATTTTTTATTGCAAAAATAACAACTTTAAAAAAAAAAAAAACTGTTTTTGTACAAAACTTTAAAATTTGGAAGGAAATCAAAAACTAACAAAAGAAGAACGTGGAGTCGAGTATAAACATACATACATAATTTTATAATATAAACATAAATTTATTTAGGAGTGAACATTTTTTTACTAGCATTTAACACCATCGCTCTAAAATTCCTTTTATTTTTCTTTAATAATTCATTTTAAAGAAAATAAACTTTTTAAATTGTTTTAGCTGTAAAACTCGAACTTAATGCTTGCTTTTATATTTGATGGTGTCCGTCAACTCCTCGTGGACTACTTTTTAATAAAGAGGAACTAAAGTTTGTTTTTTACATTTTACTGTGTAATTTTTCACTATTTCCTCCTTATTTCATTTTACTGTCCCAACTCTAAAAAGAGTATAGTGCCCTTTATTTTTATGAAGATCCCTGATTTATTTTAACGAAAAATTGTGCCCATAATGCCAAAATGATAAACAAAACACATGTTCACACATGCATAAAATGCTGCTCTCAAGGCGAAAACATATGCAGTTTGTTTTTCAAATGTCTATTCTCTTGGTTCCGAATGTCTATTCTCTTTATTCAAATTAAATAATATTTAGACTTAAGCATATCAAATTTTTAGCCTTATCATAAAACAGTTTTCCGAAACAACATACAATCGGTTTCACAGAAATTGTTCTTTTTTCATTCTCTCGCTTTGTTGTGTTGATATCTTTCGTCAACCCTCCCGGTTTCCATCTCTATTTCTTTCTCTATACTCTCTTTTTGTCGCTCTCTGAATAAAATATCACAACATATATATGTTTACTCGAAATTTGTTAATTTATATATGTTTACATTCACACATATTATTTTTATGAAACATTCATGCCCCAAACATAATATATTCTAACATATTAACATAGATGTCCCAAACATTTAGTGTTAGTTTGGGAACATTACATATTCGCACTTAAATATATTGTGGTTTAAAATCGTGCCCGAAACACATTTTGTTTATATCGGAACATATGAAAAACATATTTTTCTAACAGTGCATATATATTTATTCCCGATCTGGTCATAATTGACGTGTTTATCAACCGATGTTCTTCAAATTCCGTACATCCGAATATTTTATGAGTCTCGAAAAACTTACAAAATATCAGCCAAATCGGTTCAGATTTAGATATAGCTCACATATATATCTTTCGTCCGATTTAGACTCATATGACAACAGAGGACAAAGTTCATTACCAATTTTTGTTAATTTTTGCACAGAGAGTAGAAGTGAGATGTTGCCAATGCTTGGTAAATTTGATTGAAATCGGTTAAGATTTAGATATAGCTCCCATATATATCTTTTGTCCGAGTTGCACTTATATGGCCTCAAAATTCAGAGTTTTGCCCTGACTTGCTTCAAATTTTGCACAAGGAGTACGTTTAATAGTATCGGTAAGTGTGCCAAATTTGGTTGAAATCGGTTCAGATTTAAATATAGCTCCCATATATATCTTTCGCCCGAATTACACTCATGGGGGCCAAAGTTATACTCCCATTTACGTGAAATTTTGCAGAGATTGCAGAATTATTATTCTAACTATGCATGTCAAATTTAGTCAAAATCGGTTCAGATTACATATAGCTCCCATAGTGGGAGAAATGTGGTAGACTGTTTCATATTTTAGACCCATTTTCAATCGGATTTTCCTCCAATTGACTGGATAGTTTCCACAGATAATATATTTAATATGATATTTAAGTGTGTCAAGTTTGAACTAATTTGGTTCAGATTTAGATAAACCCTCCATATATTCGTTTTTCCGGTTTATACAAATATGGCCAAAATTCCCACACTTTACACAAAATCCTATGATGATTTCCCCATATTCATATCCTACGCACTGTATTGCCAGAATTTCCACAGAACGGTTGAGTTTTAAATAAGGCTCCAAGTCGCCCTACTTGGCAAAAAAATATATCACAACCTACACTTGACCACATATCTTGGCGAGATCTAACCAATTTCCTTGTAAAATCGCCACTGATGAGTAGCAAAAATTGTAAATATTAGTAGAATTTTTGTAGAAGTACAAAAAATTGTCTCCATTAAAAGTATTTGTATCTGGAAATGCAAACCTTTATATAGCACCCAGAAATTTTAAGTAGTTGACATTGTAACACAAATGTTTGTCTACATGTGGTGAAGGATAATATAGTCGGCTACGTCCGACTGTAGACTTTACTTACTTGTTTTTAGTTAGTTGTGTTTCGTATCAGTACGTTAGCCAATTTACATTTTAAGTATAGAGATTTTGTAGAAGTATAAAAATTTTTCTCCAAATCATTTCAGATATAATTATTTGTTTTGAGGGATTTTAAACCTTTAAGTAGCTCTTAAAAAATTGAAGGATTTGAGATGGTAGCAAAAAGATGTATCTACACTGAAAAAACAGTGAACCCATCAGGAAGAAATCTTTTGGTTAATTTTAGAAAATTTTGTATATTTTTAGAAAATTTTAACTAAACAGTATTACAAATGCTGACATCACGCCGATATCACAAAAATAAGTAAATATTTTTCGACAAATTCAAGAAAATTTATTACACATAAGTAATTTTTTTTTCAATTGATAAAGGAAATTTTGTAGTTTGAAGGAAAAAATTGGAGTTCAAAATTTCAAGAATGTCTTTAGTGACATACGAAGTTCATGATGGACGCTTTTGTAGTAAAATTTACAAATTTGAAGAAATATTGAACTATTTTATGAGAAATACAAATTAAGTAAATCTCTATGCTTAATTTGTGTATATTTTTCCCCGTCTTTTAATTCATTTAACTAACGTTCACAAAAAATTATTAGAGTAAATGAAACTTTCTCCAAATATAATAATTTCATGAACTAAAATATAGTTAATTGGCTTTAGTGAAATAGTGAGTTCACTTTTTTTTTTAGTGTACATAGTGATGAAGGGTATAGTATAATCGGCCCGCCCGACTGTAGACTTTGTTTCTATATAAAATAGTTGATATAGCCCGAATAAAAACCGATCCATATATTTTACTTCTTGAGCACCCTGGAAAAGCAAGTTTAACCTGATCCGGTTGAAATTTGGTACGTACCGTCAATATATGGTCTCTAACCACCATGCCGTAATAATATATAGCCCCATATATCCCCTAGATTTGGCTTGCGGAGCCTCATGGAGATGCAAATTTTATATATAAAAATTTTTATACAATCCGATTGAAATTTGGTACGCGATGTCAACATATGGCCTTTCACCGAGCAAAAAATGGTCCATATCGGTATAGAGCAATATATACGGCCCCTTTGCAAACCGATCTCCATATTTCCGAATTGGTAGTTACGTGGTGCTAGTATATAGTCTCTTATAATCGTGCAAAAATTGGTCAATATCAAGCCAAATTTTATCTTTTAAATTTGGCTCATAATTATTTTAACATTCCTCTATAAAAGGTTAGGTTAGGTCAGGTGGCAGCCCGATGTATCAGGCTCACTTGGACTATTCAGTCCATTGTGATACCACATTGGTGAACTTCTCTCTTATCACTGAGTGCTGCCCGATTCCATGTTAAGCTCAATGACAAGGGACCTCCTTTTTATAGCCGAGTCCGAACGGCGTTCCACATTGCAGTGAAACCACTTAGAAAAGCTTTGAAGCCCTCAGAAATGTCACCAGCATTACTGAGGTGGGATAATCCACCGCTGAAAAAAACTTTTTGGTGTTCGGTCGAAGCAGGAATCGAACCCACGACCCTGTGTATGCAAGGCGGGCATGGGGGAATTTAATCTGCCTTTTTTATTTAACATAAACTCCATGTGGAATAAATTACAATTTACACGACAATTTTGAGAATTGTCTTCGAGCGTGGATGACTGCCTTTATGGTTCGAATTAGTTATAGTTGTAGCGTTTTATTTTTGCCTAGAATATTTAACCCATTGAGGTACCAAATTTTAAGCCGGTTAGGTTAGGTTAAAGTGGCAGCCCAATTAAATTTCAGGCTCACTTAGACTATTCAGTCCATTGTGATACCACATTTAACTAAAAGTACCTATTACATATGGGCACTTCTAGTCTTAACCACTGAACCTTCTCTATTATTTACTTTTGTGGAACCAACCAGATTGCTCCAAAAACATTAACAAACTGCTTAAGTTAAAGTTTTCCAGGTCAGCCAGTAATCTAAAGCTATATGCTCCTAAAATTCGCTTACGCCTTACACAAAAAGCAGGACACTCACACAAGAGGTGTTTAACTGATTCCTTTTCCTCCACATCATGACAGCTTATACAATAGTCATTATACTTCGCACCTATAGTTTTTGCAAATTCGCCTATCAGGCAGCGACCCGTTATAGCAGATGTCAGGAGTGCTATCTGACGCCTTGAGAACACTAGCATATCTAGTGTGCGGTTTAAGTTTAAATGGGGCCATATTTGCTTGGTGTCGTTACAACCCTTGCAATTTTCCCATCGAATATTGGCCATCATAACAGCCTTCTCACGCAGTAAGAGCTTGCAAGTGGCCAGAGGCATACCAACAGATTCTAGTTCCCCTGGAATATGTAATGTAGTTCCTAGCCTTGCTAACACATCTGCTTCGCAGTTCCCCGGTATGTTCCTATGGCCAGGCACCATTATTAGGTGAATATTGCTCATTATTATTGCCCATTATTAGGTGAATACTGCTCAGCCATCTCATTGAGAGATTTGCGGCAGTCTATGGCCGTTTTCGAGTTAAGGAACACAGAGTCCAAGGATTTTATTGCAGGTTGACTGTCTGAATATATATTAATGCCAATATTTGTTGGAACATTACTTCTCAGCCAATTCACCTCTCTTATTGCCAATATTTCAGCCTGAAAAACACTACAGTGATTAGGTAATCTTTTCGCTATTCGAATTTCCAGATCTTTAGAATATACTCCGAACCCCACTTGTCCATTCAATTTGGAGCCATCAGTATAGAAATCTATATATCTTTTATTCCCCGGGGTCTGTGTACGCCACGCCTCACTGTTGGGAATTAGAGTTTCAAACTTTTTGTTGAAAAGTGGTTTTGCCAGGGTGTAATCCACTACGTTAGGCACATCTGGCATTACTTTGAGGACCGAACTGTGACCGTACATTTTTTCCGATCACAGCGATAGCTCGCGCAACCGCACAGCCGTTGTTGCAGCTGACTGTTTGGCCAAAATGTCTAAAGGCAATAGATGTAGCATGACATTAAGGGAGTCTGTTCCTGTCTTACTAAATGCGCCTGAGATACATAAGCTCGCCATACGCTGAACTTTATCTAAACAAGTCGGTTTCTGAAGTGCCGGCCACCAGACTACAACACCATATAGCATTATAGGTCTAACTACTGACGTGTATAGCCAATGCACAATTTTTGGTCTTAGTCCCCACTTCTTCCCTATTGCCTTTTTGCACGAGTACAAATTGTAAGCCGGTGGTGTCATGAGTTTTGAATTTTCGTTTACGACGATGAAAAAATTTAAGCCGTACGAAAAAATCATGATAATATATAAGACATTTAAGCATACTTTTAGGCATTGTGAAAAATGTTTAGGTTTGTGACAGTCGTAAAGCTACAAATACGATATACGTCACACACATCTCAAACTCAAGCACACCAAATTGCCTTTTTAGTGGCTTTTGAAAGGTGATATTGATTCTGTTTTTAATCAATATTTGTATTTTGGGGTATTCTTTAGAAATGTCAAGGGGCGAGTGACGAATTTCTGAACGTGATAAAGATGTCATTTAAACGTTTGTATTAAATTCACAAAGCACTCATAACTGAAATAAGAAATAGACTCCCTGCAAATATTAATATTTCCAAATTTAATGTCGAAAAAATGGCTTTCTCGTCTTAAAAAAAATATTATGAAATTTGAAAGACATTACAATAGAGGTTCATACAAATTCGAAAAGCTCAAACTTTTGCATTTTCTCTAACTTTTGAACCATTCCAGGTTTAGTCATGAAATTTGTACCAATTCTTATCAATAAGAACTATTTATACAAATTTTGTATTATGTACAATCTTTTTATACCCTCCACCATAGGATGGGGGTATATTAACTATGTCATTCCGTTTGTAACACATCGAAATATTGCTCTAAGACCCCATAAAGTATATATATTCTGGGTCGTGGTGAAATTCTGAGTCGATCTGATCATGTCCGTCCGTCTGTTGAAATCACGCTAACTTCCGAACGAAACAAGCTATCGACTTGAAACTTGGCACAAGTAGTTGTTATTGATGTAGGTCAGACGGTATTTCAAATGGACCATATCAGTCCACTTTTAACTATAGCCCCCATATAAACGGACCCCCAAATTTGGCTTGCGATTGCTCTAAAAGAAGCAAATTTCATCAGATCCGGCTGAAATTTGGTACATGGTGTTAGTATATGGTCTCTAACAACCATGCAAAAATTGGTCCACATCGGTCCACTTTTACGTATAGCCCCCATATAAACGGACCCCCAAATTTGGCTTGCGATTGCTCTAAGAAAAGCAAATTTCATCTGATCCGGATGAAATTTGGTTCATGGTGTTAGTATATGGTCTCTAATAACAATGCAAAATTTGGTCTATATCTGTCCACTTTTACGTATAGCCCTCATATAAACGGACCCCCAAATTTGGCTTGCGTTTGCTCTAAGAGAAGCAAATTTCCTCCCATCCGGCTGAAATTTGGTACATGGTGTCAGTAAATGGTCTCTAACAACCGTGCAAAAATTGGTCCACATCGGTCCATAATTGTATATAGCCCCCATATAAACCGATCCCCCGATTTGGCTTGCGGAGCCTCTAAGAGAAGCAAATTTCATCCGATCCGGCTGAAATTTGGTACATGGTGTTGGTATATGTTCTCTAATGACCATTCAAAAATTGGTCCTCATCAACCCATAATTATATATACACTGAAAAAACAGTGAACCCACCAGGAAGAAAACTTTCGGTTAATTTTAGAAAATTTTGAATATTTTTAGAAAATTTTAACTAAACAGTATTACAAACGTTGGCATCACGCCGATGTCATAAAAATAAGTAAATATTTTTCGACAAATTCAAGAAAATTTATTAGACATAACTAAGTTTTTTCACTTGTTAAAGAAAATTTTGTAGTTTGAAGGAAAAACTTGGAGTTCAAAATTGCAAGAATGTCTTTAGTAACATACGAAGTTCATGATGGACGCATTTTTGGTAAAATTTACAAATTTAAAGAAATTCTGAACTATTTTGTGGAAGACACGAATTTAGTTCATCTCTATGCTTCATTTGAGTATATCTTTTTCCTCGGTTTTAGTCAATTTAACTTACGTGCACAAAAAATTATTAGAGTAAAGGACACTTTCTCCAAACATAATAATTCCATGAACTAAAATAAAGTTAAATTGGCTTTAGTGAAATAGAGAGTTCACTTTTTTTTGAGTGTAGCCCCCATATAAGCCGATCCCCAGATTTGACCTCCGGAGCCTCTTAGAGGAGCAAAATTCATCTGATCCGGTTGAAATTTGGTACGTGGTGTTAGTATATGGTCCCTAGAAACCATGCAAGAATTGGTCCATATCGGTTGAAATTTGCAACGTGGTGTTAGTATTACGCCGCTAATAACCATGCCAAAATTGGTCCATATCGGTCTATAGTTATATATAGCCGATTCCCAATCACACAAAAATTGGTCCATATCGGTTCATAATCATGGTTGCCACTCGAGCCAAAAATAATCTACCAAAATTTTATTTTTATAGAAAACATTGTCAAAATGTTATTTCTATAGAAAATTTTGTCAAAGTTTTTTTTTCTATAGAAAATTTTGTCAAAATTTTATTTCTATAGAAAATTTTGACAAAATTTTATTTCTATAGAAAATTTTGTCAAAATTTTATTTCTATAGAAAATTTTTTCCAAATTTTATTTCTATAGAAAATTTTTTCCAAATTTTATTTCAATAGAAAATTTTTTCCAAATTTTATTTCTATAGACAATTTTTTCCAAATTTTACTTCTATAGAAAATGTTGTCAAAATTTTAGTTCTACAGAAACTTTAAACTTAATTATATACGTATTTAATCGGCCTTTTTTAGTTTAATATATACCAAGTATGGACTATGTGGTTTATATTACGGTGTTAGGAAGTTTTAAGATACCTTGCCATCGGCTTCGGTAGAAGTTTCTACGCAAGCCATGGTGAAGGGTACATAAGCTTCGGCCTGGCCGAACTTACGGCCGTATATATTTGTTTTTTTAATAGAGCATTGAAGGAAGGTGGCATTTTTGGTGTTTTTTTGGGAGTTGACAGCACTGCAACAAACTTTTGAATTCTCTCCAAATGATTTTGGATTCATTACGATTATTTCTGATTTAAAAAACCAATTCCGTTCCGCAACCAAAGTATTTCCCTGATTTGGCTCCATGTGACTTTTGACTATTCGCAAAATGCAAGATACCAATGTGGGTCGATCGAAGAGATATAACAAAATCGAAGATGGCGCTGATAACTATTCCGATATATACCAAATTTAAAACAGATCTTCTCGAACCTAAAATACCTCTAGATTTCAATTAGCTCAACTTACCTGCGCAACAGCCATCTTCGTGGTAAGAAGAGAAAAGTCCACCATTGAAACCGAAATTTTGTCTTTGTGTTTTTCTTTATCTTTTGTACCTTGAAATCTTACAAAACTTCAATTGTGGGAGCTTTCAATTTATGACAGTCTACTTGCAGATCCTTTCACAATTGTACAAAAGTATCAACTCTTAAACTACCAGCAAATTTTCTACTAAAAAACGGTAACACTGTTCACATATGGTGACGTAATAACATCGTAATCATTTGAAATTTTAAATTGAAACAATTTAAATAAACAAAAATCTATAAATATCTCCTTGGTAACAATTATTTCAGTGTGTTATTAGAAGATCAAACTAAAAACTGGAATCTTGTTTTATATAAATGCAAAGCGTTATATAAATAAAATCAGATTCACGATCACCGGATTTTTCATTGTCATAAGCCAACTATAGCATTAAGATATGTTTTCATTTGAACATATCCATAATAATACTAACCAATTTGGCATGATGCAGCACTACTTGTTTCTCATGTGCTTGTTGCAAAGAAAACTTACGTAATCATAGCTAAAATTGTATTCCACTTTTATACAAAATCGCTCAATTGTATGATGTATGAGCGACAAAAAGATACATATACGCTACACATCATGACTTTGAATTATCAGTCTTTTCTGGAGAAAATCTATGCGTAACCATATGTAATATTTTAGTCTTCCTAATTCGAGCATCTAAACTTCGTTTGGTAGGAAAGCATTTTTGTTTTTGCTTATATTTACTCATAGGAATATCCACAGGTTAAACATAGGTCAGACCAGGAGAAATTTGACATAATAATTCGGGGATATTGACCTTTCGAAGCGGTTGTACGATAATATCATAATTGAACATTTCAAAAATGTGTCTTTTTTCTGAATTACTTTAAATTCTATATCTTACAAGTATATACTGCCGTAAGTTCGGCCATGCCGAATCTTATGTAACCTCCGACATGAACTGTCATCCACAATCGATTGTAGCACACAGAAAAAAAAATTTCACGAAAATTTTTCCAATTAAAATTTTAATTGAGTTTTAAAAAAAATTCAATTAAAAATGTAATTGATTCAAAAATTTTTTTAATGAAACATAAATCAATCACAAAAATTAATAGTATCAATTAATTTTTTAATTGGATACTTTAATTAATTGAAAGTCAATTTAAGAATTAATTGACTTTCAATTAATTTTTCAATTGATACTATCATTTCTGCCATTGAAGATATTTCAATTAAAAAATTAATTGGATCGACTAATTTCGTGTTTCTTTTTTGTGTGTAACACTTGCCTATGTCAAGGGGTCTTAGAACTTCATAGTCTTCTTCATAGTAAGTTAGTCCATATGCAGTCAGATTAAATACCTATATAAGCCAACTCAGTTCTTGATCGGTTTGGGTGTAAAAATTATATGTTTGGAACTCAAATTTGTGAACACAATATTTTTAAGTGCAAGCATATAATGTTCATAAACTAGCAAAACATGTTTGGGACATATATAATAATATGTTAGAACATATAATGATTGTAAATATAATATGCTTGGATGCAAACATATATTAATTTAGAAATAGACTATAAACATATATGTGTTTAGAAAGAGAGACATAAAATGTGTGCTGGAAGTAAAATCATGAAAGTAACAAATTGGCGCCTGAAAAATATATATACACACAGAAAATTCAATTAAAGATTGGAAAAATACTGTGTGTGAATATAAACAAGTATAAATTTCCAAATTTGGAATAAGCATATATATGTTGTGATATAAGACCGCCAAAAATTTTATATGCTTAAGTAAAAAGATTAAAATGAGTATTCGGAGAGAAAATTCATTCGGAACCAAGAGAAAAGACATTTGAAAACAAGTAAGTAAAGTCTAAAGTCGGGCGGGGCCGACTATATTATACCCTTCACCCCTATGTAGGCTAAAATTTATGCTACCATCTCAACTACTTCACATTTGCTGGAAGCTATATAAAGGAGACAACTTTTTTACTTCTACAAAATCTCTACACGCAGAGAAGGAATATGATCACCTCAAACATGTTTCAAGAGCAAAATGTTATTTTTGTATGGTGACCATGTAACATGTTTGTCACTAAAATGTTATTTTCTCATCAAATATAACCTGCTTGCAGAAATCGGATACATGATTTGCGAGAAAATAACATGGTTGCGAAAACCATGTTACATGGTCACCATCCAAAAATAACATTTTGATCTTAAAACATGTTTGAGGTGATCATAGTCCTTCTCTGGGTGTAGAATTAAAATTTAAATCGGCTAACGCTATCCAGTTAATTGGAGGAAACTTCCATTGAAAATGGGTCTAAAATGTATAACAGTCTACCATATTTCCCCAACTCTGGTGTACGTATATATGGGAGCTATATATAATCTGAACCGATTTTTGCTAAATTTGACATGTATAGTTAGAATAATAATTCTGCTATCTATGCGAAATTTCACGTAAATGGGAGTATAACTTTGGCCCCCCTGGTCATATGAGTGCAAATCGGACGGAAGATATATATGGGAGCCATATCTAAATCTGAACCGATTTCAACCAAATTTGGCACAATTACCTATACTACTAAAGGTAATCCTTGTGCGAAGTTTGAAGCAAATCACGGCAAAACCCTGGATTTTGAGGCCATATAAATTCAAATCGGACGAAATATATATATTTGAGCTATATCTAAATCTGAATCGATTTTGACCATATTTGGCACATACAATAGTATCGTTAAAAGTACCGCTTGTGCAAAATTTAAAGTAAGTCAGGGCAAAACTATGGCTTTTGAGACCATATAAGTCCAAATCGGGCGAAAGATATATATGTGAGCTATATCTAAATCTGAACCGATTTTAACAAATTTTGACACACTTAACGATACTATTAAACGTACCCCTTGTGCAAAATTTGAGGCAAATTACGGCAAAACTCTAGATTTTGTGGCTATATAAATTCAAATCGGACGAAAGATATATATGGGAGCTATATCTAAATTTGAACCGATTTCAATCAAATTTACCAAGCATTGGTAGAATGTCAATTCTACCCTCTGTGCAAAATTTCACGAAGATCGGTAGTAAACTTTGACCTCTGTGGTCATATGAGTCTAAATCGGACGAAAGATATATATGGGAGCTATATCTAAATCTGAACCGATTTGGCTGATATTTTGCAAGATTTTCGAGACTTATAAAATATTTGGATGTACGGTATTTCAAGAAAATTGGTTGATAAACACGCTAACTATGACCAAATCGGGGATAAATATATATGGCAGCTATATCTAAATCTGACCCGATTTTTTCCAAAACCAAATCGATTGTCTCTGTCCCAAGAAACGGCCCTATGCCAAATTTGAGGACGATCGGACTTAAATTGCGAGCTGTACTTTGTGCACAAAATTACATATACAGACAGACGGACATCGCTAAATCGACTCAGAATTTAATTCTAAGCCGATCGGTATACTAAAAGTTGGGTCTATGACCAATATTTCTTGGCGTTATATACAAATGCACAAACTTATTATACCCTGTACCACAGTAGTGGTGAAGGGTATAAAAAGAGCATGAGTTTTGTTTCTCATTTTCGCATTACGGGCACTTTTTTTGTTTCGTCAAAACAAATCGGAACGTAGGACGAGTAAGTCAAAATATTCAAACAAAGGTGATTAAAGGGATCTTCATAAAAACTAACGAAAGGGCACTATACGCTGAAAAATAGCATGTCCAGTTCCAAAGATTGTGTCTCTATTTTAACAATTTTGGTATTGATTCCGAGCCAATGAAGCCAAGAATTCAAGTAAGGATACTTTTAAGACACAATTCTCTTTTAAATGTAGATTTTGTGTATTTGACTCTATGAAACAAATTTAATTTTTTCGCTTTTTCAGCTTTTTTCATGTGCTATAAAAAGTCCGTTGAAAACAAGACGTCTAGTAGACATTATGCTATGTTTCAAGTAAAAAACGTCCTTAAAATAACGTTTTGAAAAACATGTCCAGATGCAAAAATGCAACAAATTTGAAGACAATTTCATTAGTTTTAAAGAATTTTTCTGAATTATTAAAGTCAAGTTGATCTTAGTTCAATTTTTTTTCTTTCGTGTTATGATACACATTTTCAAGTCACTTAATTATACGGACAACACGACTTCATTAAAAAGTTTATCGACTTTTGAACATGGAAAAAACTTTATATTAGAGAAATGCGTCGTCTAAGCTAAGCAAAATTTGTATTCTTATTTTAAGGACATGAAATCGTTGGCCTCACAACAATATTTTTTCAGTGTACTCTTTTTAGAGTTGTGACAGTAAAATGAAAACATTGGGAAACAGTGAAAAATTAAACAGTAAGATCTATAAAAACAAAGATTAGTTCCTCTTTATTAATGAGTAATCCAAGAGGAGTTGACGGATTCTTCGAAAATAAAAGCGGGCATTGAGTTCGAGTTTTGCAGCTAAAACTCGAATCGGTAAACCCAGAATAACATTATAACTTTTTTAGGCAAATTGTATTATAACTTGGTGGGGCATGATCCCTAGCAACAATTGAATAAGTTTATTTTTTTTAGAATAAATTATTAAAGAAAGCAAATAATTATTCACACCTAAATAAATTTATGTCTTGGTTGTAAAATTATTGTTTAGAATTTAAATATAATATGCTTTTGAATGGTTATCGTTAACTTTAGGATTCGATATTTATATATATACTCGACTTCACATTCTTCCTTTGTAAGAGTTTTTGAATTTCTTCGAAAATTTCAAACTTGTATACAAACCCTTTTTTGTTACAAAATTTTTATTTTTGCAATAAAAAATAATATACGATTTGAACTCAGTCCATTTCGTTTATATCAAGCACTGTTGTTTTCTGACTTTAAGTCTTTTATAAGACACACTTTACAGTTTCGTAGTAAAAAAATAATATAGTAGTATGTAATGTTGAACACCTTTTCGGGATATTCCAAACGTATCTGGAATATATGTAAAAAAATATATGTAAAAAAAATGGTGTCGGTCGAAGCAGGGATCGAACCCAGGACCCTTGGCATGCAAGGCGGACGTACGAACCACTGATCCACGCCGCCAACAAATGTATGTTTAACAATGTTATGTTGTTAAACAATGTTATGTTTGCATCGGCTCGTGGGCGCCGCAAGCTATGCTATTTAAATATGACTTATAACGATAATTATCTCTTGATGACCATAACAGCTACGTAGCCCAGTGGTTAGTGTGCTGGCTTACAAAATGTGTGGTCCGCTGTTCGAATCCCCGTCCGGAAAAAGGTAAAATTTACAAAAAAATATAAAATTTAATAATTTCTTCTACAATGTTTGTATTACAGAAAAAGGTGCTAAGAACTAAAAAACTCATTAAAGTGAGAAAAATGTGAGGGAATATACAATTAGGCAGAAAAAAAATTTGAGCACAATCTTCTTTGGGAGAAAATTCTTCTAAGCATATAATATTTTTGGGTTCAAAATGTTTCCAAACATATTATATGTTCACATAATAACATATAGTTTTTTGGAAGACAACATTATTCAATTTGGATGGAAAAATACATAATGTTTGGAACTTAGACCGATTTGCGATCATAACCGGATAACCGGTTATTCGAGCCTAAATTATAGGTAAATAGTCGTTAATAAATAATTAATGCTAACCGGTATTAAAGCTATACCTATCTGTTAAAGTTAAATTTAGGCAGATATCTCTGCTAGAACCGGAGATATGCGCTGATGGATTTAATTGTATTCGTCGTGAAAAGTGGAATTTTGCATAGTGAACTATTATATTAATTTTTGTCTGGAAGTTGTTTGCCGGGCAGAATAAAATAGACGTGGTTTTAAACCGCTTACAGTGAACCGATTATCCGGAAAGTCACTTTTTGCAAAAAAAAAAAAAAAAAGAAATCACGCGAATTTTTTGGAAAATAAAGTTTTTTTTTTCAAACCGTATAATGATATAAACCAATCAATATCTCCCATTCTAAAAAAAAATTGATATAAAAAGCACCGCGGGCGTATTTTGTAACTGGATATGGATATAAATCGGTTAATATTTTCAGTTGTAAGAAGAATTTAATTTATTTTTAACTGATTATTAACTGATTTATATCAACATAAATTAGTTAATATTTTGGGTTGTAACAATACTTTACGAGTATATATAAAAATGTTTCTTTGTAAACGAAATATGAATATAAATCGGTTAAATCTTCGGTTTATGAAGAGATTAAATAAAGGAGTTTTTTTTTCAGTTTTCCTTGTGTACCGGATATGAATATAAACCGATTAATATATTGGGTTCTAGAGAATATATCGGCCTTAATGTAACTATGACGTATAGGTAAAAGTTTTAGTAACTAAATGGAATCAGTTAATTAGAACATTTATATCGAATAGTTTTTGAGATTTGAGCAGCTTCGTAAAAACCCGGTTCCAAAATACACGTATATCCTTAACGGATATAACGATTGATCGATTCATACATAATTTGAAAGGTCTCATCATTAGGATCATCGGTCCACCAGAACAGGTTTTATAAACGATTATTTACTTCGAATTTAGAACCGAATAACCGGTTACTCAGGTATTTCCGCCAGGAAAAAAAGTTATTCTCATCTACTATTATATCCATGAGGTTTTAGAATAAATCGGAGAGGTATAGCTAAACTTGAGTTTAGCCATATGATACATAAAATAGATAATTTACATATTCTGAAGAATAATTTGGCCGACTCTAACCAAAAAATGGGTCTTGAAGATGGATTTGTGTTTGTCCAAGATAAAGATCCCAAGAATTTCTCGCATATTCTTCAAGAATACTTGATATACAACACCAAAAAAAAGTATTACCTAACCTTCCACAGATTCCGGACTTGAATCCATGTCAAAACAAAGCTGAAAAACTTTAACATTTCTATCAAAGAAATTCTCAAAAATATCCTTAGTGATATAGGGAACTGAATTCATGTAGATTTGACGAAAACCCTGGCCCATTCAATGTCAAAGAGACTCCAGACTGTAAAAACGCTAAATGATAGGGTAAGTGCAGCAAATGTGGTACGAGTATGCCCATTTGGTTTTCGATAGCCAAATTTTTTTTGGTTTTGTCCGACGAGGCTAAGATTTTACCACATTCAGTTTACTAACATAGTGTTAGCCCTCCACGCAACTATGAGCGAACAAAAGATACCCATAATTTCAGATATATTTGCGAAAAAAAACTCATTAACCCTAGAAAGCTTATCCTACTGAAAGTCACGGATAAGCTACACATACGTCTGTGGGACGTATCATAGCATGGACAAAATTTGTGAATTTTGGTTCTAAATTTTTGTACTTACACCGATTCTATATACAAATCCTTATCATTTAAACACGTTTTTTGCTAAACTTTTATTTATTGTGTAACAAAAAAATCAAATTTTCGGTACTCATTTTCATGAGGGAGAGCGAAAAACTAAAAACGCATACGTCTCTCAGACGTAGATAAGCTGTTTAGCAGTGTTGCCAATTTGGTGCTTTTAGCACCAAATTTAGTGCTTTTTGATTTCTAAAAAGCACCAAATTGCATTTTTAGTGCCTTTTCAAAAAAAGCACCATCTTGGTGCTTTCTGGCATTTTCATTTAGTGCTTTTGGTGCTTTTTTTATTTTGAACAGTATTAAGTTTAATTGATACAAAAATTTTGACTAGACTTTCAAGAGCCGAAGAAACTCAAATTTATTGCCAAATCTAGAATTTGATTGTTATGAAGTTGGTATTGATTATTATACCCTGCGCCACACTGTGGAACAGGGTATTATAAGTTAGTGCATATGTTTGTAACACCCAGAAGGAGACGAGATAGACACATGGTGTCTTTGGCAATAATGCTCAGGGTGGGTCCCTGAGTCGATATAACCAAGTCCGTCTGTCCGTCCGTCTGTCCGTCTGTCCGTCCGTCCGTCCGTCCGTCCGTCTGTCTGTCTGTGAACACATTTTTGTGATCAAAGTCTAGGTCGCAATTTAAGTCCAATCGCCTTCAAATTTGGCACAAGTTCCTGTTTTGGGTCAGAATAGAACCCTATTGATTTTGGAAGAAATCGGTTCAGATTTAGATATAGCTCCCGTATATATCTTTCGCCCGATATGCACTAATATGGACTCAGCAGCCAGAGTTTTATACCGATTTGCTTGAAATTTTGTACAAACATAACACTTAGTCGTATAGTCAAGTGTGCAAAATTTGATTGAAATCGGTTCAGATTTAGATATAGCTCCCATATATATCTTTCGCCCGATATGGACTAATATGGTTCTAATAGCCAGAGTTTTGGCCCAATTTGGTTGAAATTTTGCACAGGGAGTAGATTTAGCATTGTAGCTATGCGTGCAAATTTGATTGAAATCGATTCAGATTTATATATAGCTCCCATATATAGCTTTCGCCCGATTTACACTCATATGACCACAGATGCCAATTTTTTACTCCGATTTAGTTGAAATTTTGCACAGGGAGTAGGATTAACATTGTAGCTATGCGTGACAAATTTGGTTGAAATCGGTTCAGATTTAGATATAGCTCCCATATATATGTTTTTCTGATTTCGACAAAAATGGTCAAAATTCCAACATTTTCCTTGTAAAATCGCCACTGCTTAGTCGAAAAGTTGTAAAAATGACTCTAATTTTCCTAAACTTCTAATACATATATATCGAGCGATAAATCATAAATAAACTTTTGCGAAGTTTCCTTAAAATTGCTTCAGATTTAAATGTTTCCCATATTTTTTTACTAACATTTTGTTCCACCCTAGTGCATTAGCCGACTTAAATTTTGAGTCTATAGATTTTGTAGAAGTCTATCAAATTCTTCCAGATCGAGTGATGTTTAAATGTATGTATTTGGGACAAACCTTTATATATAGCCCCCAACACATTTGACGGATGTGATATGGTATCGAAAATTTAGATCTACAAAGTGGTGCAGGGTATAATATAGTCGGCCCCGCCCGACTTTAGACTTTCCTTACTTGTTTTTTAATTAATATTGTTATTTAGGGTATTCTGTAGGAAAGTAGAGCGATGAATTTTTGAATTTGGTAAAGATGTGATTAAAAACGTTTGTATTAAATTCACAAAAGCACGCACAACTGAAATAAGCTATAGACTCCTTCCATATATTAATATTTTGAAAGTTGAAAAACATCACTGATCAAAATGAATTGGACGAAAGCATTAAAACTGATCAAGGTGTATACTTGAATAGCGGTTCATAATGGTGAGTACTAAGTTTGAGTTTTGCCGCTAAAGTGAAAACTGCCTCAGTAAAAATGGGCATAAAATTATGCATATTTGCTGCAAATTTTATTATAACTTTTTTTTGGTGCTTTTTGGCCTTGGGGAGTTGGCAACACTGCTGTTTAGGGTTAAGCACGAATTTATAAAATGTGCAGGTAATTAAAGATTATAGAAGAGAAAGATGGGAGATTGGCTACTGAGCACATCAAACCATTTACCACATTAGTTTAATACTCGAACCAAACGCGTATACGACAAGTATTGACATAGCATTAAAATGCAAATAAAAAGAAATTAAGAGCACGAAATAAATTTCCATAAAGGGGAATATGTAATTTTGGTTGTTGTTGCCTAAAATTTAACATTGTTTCATTAAGAAAATTACATTTGTCATTTAAAAAATAAAAACTAAAAACAACTAAAAGATTACAAACATGTATTAAACTAATCTGGTAAATGCAACATTTGGTATGACGCAAGTCAATCTCCCATCTTCCTCAAATCTATAATCTTTGCAGGTAAAGTGGTAATGTAAATATTTTTGGGAAAAAAATAAATGCAACATATTTATCGCAATTGCATACATTTAATGCTAATTTAGTACTCGTCAGTTATTTACATCCGAAAATTAATAAATTGAAAATATACCTTCACACAATACGAAATGATTAAGAACCACGCAGAAAAACATTCGAGCAAAGAAAGAGTTGTAAAAATAAAACATATCTTTGATTGCTTCATTCTCTGACAGCCACAATCTATTCAGCATGATTTAGTTATTTGTATGTTGTTAAATAAAGAAAACAAGTAAGGAAAGTCTAAAGTCGGGCGGTCCCGACTATATTATACGCTGCACCACTTTGTAGATCTAAATTTTCGCTACCATATCACATCCGTCAAATGTGTTGGGGGCTATATATAAAGGTTTGTCCCAAATACATACATTTAAATATCACTCGATTTGGACAGAATTTGATAGGCTTTTACAAAAACTATAGATTCAAAATTTAAGTCGGCTAATGCACTAGGGTGGAACACAATTTTAGTAAAAAATATGGGAAACATTTAAATCTGAAGCAATTTTAAGGAAACTTCGCAAAAGTTTATTTATGATTTATCGCTCGATATATATGTATTAGAAGTTTAGGGAAATTAGAGTCATTTTTACAACTTTTCGACTAAGCAGTGGCGATTTTACAAGGAAAATGATGGTATTTTGACCATTTTTGTCGCAATCAGAAAAACATATATATGGGAGCTATATCTAAATCTGAACCGATTTCAATCGAATTTTGCACACTACTACTAATTGTACTCCTAGTGCAAAATTTCAACCAAATTCGACCAAAAATCTGGCTTCTGGGGCCATATAAGTCCATGTCGGGCGAAAGATATATATGGGAGCTATATCTAAATCTGAACCGATTTCAATCCAGTTTTGCACACTTCACTATACGACTAAGTGTTATGTTTGTACACAATTTCAAGCAAATCGGTATAAAACTCTGGCTGCTGGGTCCATATTAGTGCATATCGGGCGAAAGATATATATGGGAGCTATATCTAAATCTTAACCGATTTCTTCCAAAATCAATAGGGTTCTATTCTGACCCAAATTAGGAACATGTGCCAAATTTGAAGGCGATTGGACTTAAATTGCGACCTAGACTTTGATCACAAAAATGTGTTCACAGATAGACGGACTATTGCCGAAGACACCATTTGTCTATCTAGTCTCCTTCTGGGTGTTACAAACATATGCAATAACTTATAATACCCTGTTCCACAGTGTGGCGCAGTGTATAAAAAGCTACTATACCACATTACCAGCCTGTACCACATTTGCTGCACTTATTCTACCATACAAAATATTAAAAACTTGCAATGTTTAGTATGTAAACCAATATTTTTAATTTATTTCTGGTGTAATTTTTTTTTGCTATGAGAAATTAACGTTGTGTTGTTTTTATTAATTTTTCCCTAAACCGAAATAAATCTGCATTAATTTTCTTTTTATTTTGTAGCTGGGATCTCAAGCTTTAATTTATGGTATAATGCATTAATTTATTATTTTATAATGCATTTAATTTATTAATAATTAAATGATGGTATACTACTTGATATTTTCCATATTGTTTCACAATTTATTTCACATTGATTGGTGTACAACTTTTTTTATGCTGACTGTATGTAGTACTCATACAAATGTCAGAATTTTGTGCTTCCTCACTGTGTTTTACACATTTGGCACAATGTCATTATTTTTCAATTAATGGCATCCCTATATCGATCGAACTTTGTTTCACCTTCCATATTCGTGTTTGGTTCTCAGTTTCTGCTCACTCTCGACAAACATTGACATGTAGATACTGCTATAACAGCACTGGGCTCTGTCATTGAGAAAGGGCATACAGCAAACAACAATAACTCAAGCATAAACATACATCAGATATTTTTCTCGTTGCTATTCATTCCAATAGTTCCACACACATCGAGAACAATTCATTGAACTCTTAGTTCTCACATTCTTTCATTCTCTGAGCGGAAGAGAGGAAGATTACCACCGGTATGTTTTACAATTTCTTCTTTCTAATATTGTCGCCCAAATACCACCACCACCACTTGTTGTTGGCAATGAGATTTGGTGTTGTTATCAACAATACCCGTTTGTCAGCAGCAAATCGCAAGACATAAAGAGGAAAAAAACACTAAATACAAACAAAAACAAAACAGAAGAGTGAATCGAAAACAACAGCAATAGCAACATAATTCACTCATATTTACCCATTTAGATGATTTTAGTTTTGTTTTCTGTTTTTTTTTTCTGAGACCGCCACAATAGGCTTTTTGCTGCTAGCTGTGGCGTTGGACATTTCATTTTTAGTGTGCTCTCATTATCAGACCAAGTAGTACGAATACGACGAGTATCTGAATCTCGGCGCGCATTCAATTCTATCGGTTAATTGTTATTGTTGTATTACATACATACGAAAGTACAACCACGATTTTGTTTTTGTGTGGATCGTTATAAAATTTATAACGTGGGACAGTAGAGTGCCGTAGTATCTTACAGTGCGTTCGTGCGTGTATTGTGAAAAAAGAGAATTAATCGACAACGTAATCGTTGTGTTTGCTCTATTTTAAAAAGTAAAATATATTTCGGTGGTATCAACACGTTGTCTAGTGTCACCCCTCGTGCCCTGCTTTTTTTTTTAGCAATAACCAAGTGTTTTGTAATTACATTCGTCTTTTTAAGCCAACGTTAAACTAAACTTTTCCAACTCCATAATCCAATATGAGGGAAATCGTTCACTTGCAAGCTGGTCAATGCGGTAATCAAATTGGTTCTAAGGTAAGTAAACATTGAACCTTACCCTATATTCAATTGAAAGTCAATCACTTTGTCGGTCTGTCTGTCTGTAGGTAGGTTTCTTTGAATTTGCTACCTCTTTGCAATGCTCTTTATCCGAGATTATATTTTGAGGTACATTCTAAAGAATGCTTCTTCACACCGTCCATTCATTTTTTCTTTGATTTTCTCAATTTATCCTAACCTCAATATTTAATTTTAACACATGGGTTTGTTTGGTTTTTCTTGCGCTCTCGTGTAGATGTTTGTATGAATGTTTTTATGTTGTTTTTCTTTTTGTATTATTTTCTCATCAAAAGAAAGCGTGAAATTTTCATGTAGTGTATTGTGGTAGTTCTTACTCTCTTGTTGCTCCCCACAACCTCCCTCTCCAACTTTTCTCAATTGGTTGCCCCTGTTTTTATTGGGGCAATTTCGTTGAGATTAAATGACAGCATAGTTTCAAAAAAGTCAAAAATGTCAAAAATATAATTGTTTAAGTATATTATGTCATATTTACACTCTCGGTGGGTGAAGGTAAATAAAAGTGTTTAGCGGAAATATTTTTCTCCATTGCTCTCGTAGATATTTTCACAATATGTGAGAGAGATAGAGAGTTTATAATAGGCTGAATCGAAAATTAGTAGTGTTGAATTTATTTCTTCATTTGCGGCAGTGATGTCAACTGCCGAATGGCAAAAAGCACCAAAAATATATTATATTTTCTAAAATCCCAATTTCTATCACAAAAAAAATTCAGTCAGCAAAAAAGCATATGAAATAAACACACTTTTGACAGTGTTCCTTGTTATACTAGCTGTGGCTGGCCCGCGTTGCTGGCCCCAAGGGTTATTCTTGATCAGCGTTGCCACAATGAATTTTTATTTTGGACCAACATTTTTCCAAGATTGGACCAAAATTCGTACCAGCCGACCATTTTTAATTAAATTAATATTATTTAAAAGTTAAAATTTTTCCAAAATTCTACCTTGATAGAAAATTTTGTCAAAATTTTATTTCTATAAAAACAATTTTTGTAAAAATTTTATATCTATAGAAAATTTTGTTAAAATTTTAGTTCTATAGAAAATTTTGTCAAAATTTTATTTCTATAGAAAATTTTATCAAAATTTTATTTCTATAGAAAATTTTGTCAAAATTTTATTTCTATAGAAAATTTTGTCAAAATTTTATTTCTATAGACAATTTTGTCAAAATTTTATTTCTATAGAAAATTTTGTCAAAATTGCATTTATTTCTATAGAAAATTTTGTCAAAATTGCATTTATTTCTAAAGAAAAATTTGTCAAAATTTTATTTCTATAGAAAATTTTGTCAAAAATTGTTTTATTTCTATAGAAAATTTTGTCAAAATTTTATTTCTAAAGAAAATTTAGCCAACATTATATTTCTATAGAAAATTTTGTCAAAATTTTATTTCTATAGAAAATTTTATCAAAATTTTATTTCTATAGAAAATTTTGTCAAAAATTTATTTCTATAGACAATTTTGTCAAAATTTTATTTTTATAGAAAATTTTGTCAAAATTGCATTTATTTCTATAGAAAATTTTGTCAAAATTGCATTTATTTCTAAAGAAAAATTTGTCAGAATTTTATTTCTATAGAAAATTTTGTCAAAAATTGTTTTATTTCTATAGAAAATTTTGTCAAAATTTTATTTCTAAAGAAAATTTAACCAACATTATATTTCTATAGAAAATTTTGTCAAAATGTTATTTCTAAAGAAAATTTAGCCAACATTTTATTTCTATAGAAAATTTTGTCAAAATTTTTTTTATAGAAAATTTTTTGAAAATTTTATTTCTATAGAAAATTTTGTCACAATTTTATTTCTATAGAAAATTTCTCGAACGTTTATTTCTATAGAAAGATATCGCTAAATTTTATTTCTATATAAAATTTTGGCATAATTTTGTATCTATACAAAATTCTTTTAAAGTTTATTTCTGTACAAAATTTTATTTCTATAGAAAATATTATTACAATTTTATTTCTATAGAAAATTACCGATTTGACCAAATTCCTGTTGGTCCAACCTTCGGACCAAATTTAAATATTAATAATTTTTTGGGCCAATTTTGGTCCGGTCGGACCAAAATGGCAACCCTGTTCTTGATTCAAATTAAACAATATACAAAACAAGAGAACACAAAATAAGTTGAATCGTCCGCAAAACACGTCCTTATCCTTCAAATACAAGAATTCAACTTATTTATTTTTACTAATATATCGTCGCACAAAATCGTTCGTTCGTAAGAATTCGTGATAAAAATCAAAAAAAGCTCTTGCTTATAGAAGTGTAACTTGGTAAGCGACTGAATAAGCACCCGCTTACTCTAGTGCAACGAAATTGCGCCAATTTCAGCACTTTCATATTTTAACTAATCTTTGTCGGGCATTCAATAAAAAAACTATTATTCGTCTCCTACTATAAACGAAGAACTTATTTACACGTTTAGAAGAAGTAGAAGCACTGAATTCAGCACTTACAATTTTGCTCAGAATAGTAGTGCCCACAGTATGGACACAATAATTTAGCTACTTCTAACTCTATAATTAGTTTTTGATGGGATCGCAATATCAATTTCCTTATATGTAGAGTATATTTTTGTCCGTCTGTTGTAATGTCGCAACAACCTTCAATAAAGAAGTAATCGAGTACAAACTCGTTTTGGTTTCCAAGCAGGTCAAGATAGAAGATGTACTATACGGTTTCCCATGTTTCGACATAGCCACCTTATAAACCGATCCCTTGATTAGACTCATTGTGCCAAAGACGCCGCTATATTTATTAAATTTTCCTGAAATGGGAAATCTTGTATCGAAAACTACTTTCTTTTGTTAGAGGTTTTTTGAATTTCTACGAAAATTTTAAACTTTTATCACCAAAAAAATTCGTTTGTTACATTTTTATTTTTTCGACAAAAAAATTATTTTTGAACCTACAACACAGTCCATTTCGTTTATTTCAAGCACTATTTTTTCTGACTTTAAGTCTATAATAAGACACATTTTACAGTTTCATAGTAAAAATTTAATATAGTAGTATGTAATGTTGAACATCTTTTCGGAATCTTCCGAACATATCTGGAATATATGAAAAAAAAAAAATTTTTTTTGGGTGTTCGGTCTAAGCAGGGATCGAACCCACGACCCTTGGTATGCAAGACGGAAGTACTAATCATTGCTCCACGGTGCCCAACTAAATGTATGTTTCTGTTAAATAAAGTTTGTTTAATCGGCTCGTGGGCGCCGAAAACGATGCTATATAAATATAACTGTTGATTTCCATAACAGCTACGTAGTAGAGGTGTGCACGTGAGTAATAGTTTACTCACGCACATTCACGACTGAAAAATCATACTCACGCACCATATTTTTTGGTAGGACTCACGCTCACGCACACTCACGAGAAGAAAATTTGTACTCACGCACGAAAACGTCGTGACTCACGAAAAATACCGTGACTCACGAAAAATATCGTGACTAACGTAAAATATCGTGACTCACGAATAATTTTATGATTAATTTACCTTACTAAAGTGTCTGAAAACATGAGCATTATTAAAATCGAGAGTGTTATTAAACTCTTAACATCCCAGGTGTCACTAAAATTGTAATTGAATTTAACTCTTAAGCGTTTTATGATGGTGAGCAGGAATACTTTCGTGAGTGTAATTCGTTACTCACGCACACTCACGAAGTGACTCACGCTCACGCACGACATTTTGGTTTGTTAATCACGCTCACGCACACTCACGCTGTTGTCATGAGCGTGACTCACGCACGAATCACGACAATTTCGTGTCACGTGCACACTTCTACTACATAGCCCAGTGGATAGTGTGTTGGCTTACAAACTGTATGGTCCGCGGTTCGATTCTACGTCCAGGCGAAAGGTAAAATTTAAAAAAAAAAATGTATAAAATCGAGTTAGTCTTTATGAAATTATTTTTACATCCTGGAAAAGAATAAACGTTTAAAGTGGCAGCCCGATTAAGTTTCAGGCTCACTTAGACTATTCAGTCCATTGTGATATAAGTTTTTGGCATGTATAAGATCACAGTTCGATTTGACTTGTTGGGGGCCTGGAAGCCTGGAATTTTTATCCTATTTGCTTTAAATCTAAAATTTAGAAACATTTTAAAGTCGTAAAGAGCTGTACTAAATATGATATAAATAGGTGTATGTGTTGATATAGGCCCCATATAGACCGATCTCCCGATTTCAATTCTTGAGGCCATGGAAGCCCCAATCTGTATCCAATTTGCTTGAAGTTTAAAATCTGCTATCAGGCTACCTAACCTAAGCTACTTTAAAAAAGTGTGGCAAGAAGGGGCTTCTTCTCCTATGCAAATATAAAAAAAAAATTATACATGTACCCCCCTCCACCTTCCCCATACAAGAAAAATTTCCAAAAAAATCACATATCATATATTCATTTGCTTACCTTCTCCCTCGTTCCCTGCAAATTTTAGGTAAATTGAAGTTTAGATTTTGCACATGCTGAAATTTCAAGAAAATCAGGGAACGTTCCTTCAAGCTTCAAAATGTCGGGCAAGTGGAGGTCCCCCTCCCCGACCAAAAGATAACGTAGTGGACAGAGAATGAAGCCGGCCCATATTTGTCGGCGGCGCTGACACTACATTTTTGCCTCCGGCGCAGCGGCTTGAGGGCTAAGTAAATCGGAATATAGATTTTCCCTGTACTTTACAAAAATCTAAAAATTGTTAAGCACATCGGAGAACTTTTGTTTAACTTTTAAATGGTCCTTGTAGGACCCCCTTCCCTATCAAATATGAATAAATCATATACCCCAATTAATTGTATAACCTACCCCACGTCTTTTGAAGATTTCAATTAAATCGGAGAAGTTTAGTATTTAAAGTTGGGCAAAGAAATGGTCCCCATCCCTGACCAAATATCAAAAAAAAGTAGCTGATCATTGTTGAAACGCCACGCCCAACCTTCCCTGAAATTCAATCAGACATCAAAAAATTAATTAACCTATTTTCTCCACATGATAATTTCCTATAAATTAAAAATCTCATGTTACAAATTTCAACATGAGCCATTTGAACCGATTGTCTTGAGAGAGGGGTATGTATGGCGTTGTATTACAAATGGATTGGCAAATTAATTTTACCCCCATTCTATGGTGGATGTAAAAATTTAATACGAGAGTTCGACAGAGTCCAACTCACCTTTTTTATTGTCAATATGTGTCAAAATCAAAAATTTCATAAGGTTTGATTCTTATTATGGAAATAGCCAAATAGGTGTATTACCTAATATTTTCTTAATATTAAAATTCTTTCTTCCACCTTTCTTTGCTCAGCCCCATCCAGAATTATATTTATTTCTTTGACTCTCCAAGCACTTTGCTTTTCTCAGCCACATAATCAATGTGTTAGTGTGGCCCCAATAACTGTTCTCCTCATTGAGCAATGCCGGTTGTGAATTACAATGGTATGCAATTTTCTCATTCATATCTACACAATGCATTCGCTCATAAATGTACACGTACATCAAGCCATTGAACTCAGCTGCAACGAATTTAACTCACTCTTTTTGGCAATGCAATGAGAATAAAAGAGAAGTGAATAGTTAAGCATATTTCAAGCAGATGGTCGTAAACTTGTTATTTCAAGTGCAACAATACGAATTAAGCTCAATAGAGTTATTCGAAATGAAGCAAGATTTGTGAACCGGCAGTATTAAGAGGTATATAGTATGAATTCATTGTGGGCATAGCGTAGAGTGTTCGTTGTCATTTGGACAATGTAGGCCAAATCAATCAGCTGTTTTTGTTTGTTTGCCTGTTTCTTTTGCTATGTTTGAAGTACGTTGAGAGAATAATAAATATATTTTTTTGATGAGTGGAGAAATTTTATTACATTGAGCAATCAAGATGCAAGTGTTTGCACCTTAGAGAGGGTCGAAAATCGTTTTTTAATATATACGACAGGCTGTGTTTAATATTTGGAGATATCAAGGTTTGACAAGTTTTTGATGAATACTACATGGAAGTTGAATAAGTGTGAGAAGATAAATTCGAAATTTGGAGCAAAAAACCTAGCTGAGACACAAACCAGTACCTTAAATACGAATTTTATTTTTCAAATTCGAATTTTTAAAATTGTTCTTATTATCCAAAAACTAGGCCGAGTGCGGTATAGAAAATAGTTTGTCTTTTCTTCCTTAAAACAAAATTGTGAAAAGCGGAAATTTGAAAATAATTTTTCAACAAATTTTTACAACGGAGCGAAAACTAAGTGCGTGTGGTACCAAATTTCAGCTGGATCGTATGAAAGTTACTCCTCGAAGAGGGTCCATAAGTCAAATCTGGGAGCAAAACCGTGGGCATGTTTACCACTTACATCCTCATAAAAATCGCTTCTGTAACATATACCCCAAACACATTTTGCTTCAAGCATATATGTTTTTAGGATTGGTCTCTCTTTCCAAACACATATACGTTTATAGGCTATTTCTAAATTAATATATGTTTGCATCCAAGCATGTTATATTTACAAACATTTTATGTTCCAAACATAATATGTTCTAAAATATTAACATATATGTCCCAAACATGTTATGCTAGTTTATGAACATTGTATGCTTGTACTTAAAAATATTTTCGATACTTTATTTGCTTAATAAAAAACATCTATTGAGTCCAGTTACCACAAAATTTATTTCATTTAGATAAATTCAAATAAATTGAGAGATCTAATTAGATCTGAACAGATCCGAAAATTGGTAAGATATCATAATATCTAATTGCATTCAGTGATAAGAGAGAAGTTCACCACTGTGGTATCACATTGGACTGAATAGTCTAAGTGAGCCTGATACATCGGGCTGCCACCTAACCTAATTGCTATGGAATTAGATCTGATCAGATCTCAATATTGGCCTAGATCTAATGCCTTAGATATAATTATATAGCCCTATTTTTAGATAGATTTGATGTTAGATCTTGTCATATATTGGATTATATCTATTTATATCTAATTATATCTCATCATATCTGGTTAGATCCAAAGTGACCAATTTTGAGATCATATCTAATTAGATCCAATTTTTTACACGGGACGGCATTTATTAAAATAAAATACAAATAAGTCTGCATCCAGTTTTGTACTTAAATCAAATGTTTTAGTATTTAGCCCAAAGTCATTTGTTTCTAACTACGGTTTTATCACGTCCTGACATACTTTCCACTAAGTTTTCTATTGTTTCTTATGGCGAACTGTTTGCACCATCCACCCTATACCATGAGGCTTCCACCTTCAAGTTCGCTTGACTGTCGTTGCCAGTAACATTCTAAGGTCGTTACTAATAATATTATTTTGCATCGGATGGAAAACGGTTTATGTATGTTTCATAAAGATGGACATTATAGTTCAATGAAATGATCGCTCACTTCAGCTCTTTTTCGATCAATGAACTAGTTCGGTCAGTTAGTTCGCCAGTTCTTTGTCGGTCAGTGAGTGGTTCATTTCAAGTTCGTAATAAATTACAAGTATAAGCTTTGTGTTGTTTTATTCATCCCACAAAAATACACACGAAAATAATGCCGAATATGTTATATGCAAAACAAGCGATATGAGTTTACAGACTGAAAACTATGACAATGCCAAGGAAAGAGAAAATAACTGAGCGAACAAACTGCTTAATTAGCTGAACTGACAGGGTGAGCGAAAAAGAACGATTGATGTGAACTAGTTCAGTCCGTTCATTTCAGTGATCCGTTCAATTGAACTAGTTCGTTCGCGAACTACCCTACTCTAATGTTTCATCTGACCATATAACTTATTTCCAGTTATCACCGGCCCAATTTTTTGTGGGACTAACAAGCACAGTTGCTACAATTGGTAGAATTTTACCAAACAGGTAGATTTTTACCTATTTGGTAGATGCACAATTTTGACGAACTTTTCAATATAAAAAAAATTGACAAAATTTTCAATATGAATAAAATTTTGACAACATTTTTACAATATTTTCTATAGAAATAAAAATTTGACAAAATTTTTTATAGAAATAAAATTTTGACAAAATTTTTTTATAGAAATAAAATTTTGACAAAGATTTCTAAAGAAATAAAATTTTGACAAAATTTTCTATAGATATAAAATTTTGACAAAATTTTCTATAAAAATAAAATTTTGACAAAATTTTCTATAGAAATAAAATTTTGACAAAATTTTTTATAGAAATAAAATTTTGACAAAGATTTCTAAAGAAGTAAAATTTTGACACAATTTTCTATAGAAATAAAATTTTGACACAATTTTCTATAGAAATAAAATTTTGACAAAATTTTCTATAGAAATAAAATTTTGACAATATTTTCTATAGAAATAAAGTTTTGACAAAATTTTTTATAGAAATAAAATTTTGACAAAATCTTCTACAGAAATAAAACTTTGACAAAAGTTTTCTACAGAAATAAAATTTTGAGAAAATTTTCGATAGAAATAACATTTTGAGAAAGTTTTCAATAGAAATATAATTTTGACAAAAATTTCTATATAAATAAAATTTTGACAAAATTTTCTATAGAAATAAATTTTTTATAAAATTTTCTATAGAAATAAAATTTTGACAAAATTTTCTATAGAAATAAAATTTTTACAAAATTTTCTATAGAAATAAAATTTAGACAAAATTTTCTATAGAAATAAAATTTTCACAAAATTTTCTATAGAAATAAAGTTTTGATAAAAATTTTTATAGAAATAAAATTTTGACAAAATTTTTTCAGAAATAAAATTTTGACAAAAGTTTTCTACAGAAATAAAATTTTGAGAAAATTTTCGATAGAAATAAAATTTTGAGAAAGTTTTCGATCGAAATATAATTTTGACAAAAGTTTTCTACAGAAATAAAATTTTGAGAAAATTTTCGATAGAAATAAAATTTTGAGAAAGTTTTCGATAGAAATAAAATTTTGATAACATTTTCTACAGAAATAAAATTTTGAGAAAATTTTCCATAGAAATAAAATTTTGAGAAAGTTTTCGATAGAAATAAAATTTTGACAAAATTTTCTATAGAAATAAAATTTTGACGAAATAAAATGTTGATTTTTAAGTGTGGTAGATTTTTGGTAAATGTTTCTTCAAATTTTGGTAGATTATTTTTGGCACGAATAGCATCCATGCTTACTAGACATTTTCTATTTAATAAAGATTTCAAAAAGTGAAAACATGTACTCGCTTTTGCTCTCCAGAATCGGATGAAATTTACTCCTCCAAGAGGTTGGGGGTTAGTTTATGTGGTGGCTATACCTAACAGTGGTCCTAGTAGTAGCTAGTAGACTTCTTTGTCCGTAGAATAGCGTGATTTAATTCAGAATTTCACCACGACCCACAATGTATATACTTTATGAAGTGTTAGACCACTATTTTGATGTGCTACAAACGGTATGACTATGACTTCTATGGTGGAGGCTATAAAAATGCATGACTGTTTAGAATGGATTTTTATCATAATTTTTGGATTTTTTTCCAACCACAAACATTTATCAGCGTTTGTAGTATATACCAAATGTTATCTTATCTATATGTATAACATAATTGCGAGCGTAGTTGTATGTATGAAGTAATTTTTAGTAAATATATTTTTATTCAATGGAATCATATGACAATACATAAGCTATACTTAGTCAAATTGAAAAGTAACAAAATTATATATTTTCGGTAGAATTACAACTAAACCCTAATGTTTAGAAGTTATTCTATTTTGAGGGCAAGAAGGTAATAACCTTCAAATATGTCACGAATGGTCGTATTACGCTCTCTTCCATTATGGCCACCACCATAAGAAGGTGATGGGGGTATAATAAGTCTGTCATTCCTTTTATAACACATCGAAATATTGTTTTCGTATAAAGTACGTATATGTATATGTATGAAATCCTAGGTTGGGTTTTTTAGGCTCACTTCGGATTATACAGACCATTGTGATAGCACGATGTCAGTTTCTGCGGCTTTCTGCGCTTTTATACCCACCACCATAGAATGGGGATGGGTGTATAATAAGTTTGTCATTCCGTGTGTAACACTTCGTAATATCGATTTCCGACTATATAAAGTATATATATTCTTGATCATGGAGAAAATCTAAGACGATATAAGCATGTCTGTCTGTCTGTCTGTCTGTTGTAATCACGCTACAGCCTTCAATAGTGGCGATATCGTCCTGGAATTTAGCACAGATTCGTTTTTTGTCTGCAGGCAGGTTAAGTTCGAAGATGGGCTATATCGGTCCAAGTTTTGATATAGTCCCCATATAAACCGACTTCCCGTTTTGGGGTCTTGGGCGTATAAAAACCGTAGTTTTTATCCAATTTGCCTGAAATTGAAAATCTGGAAGTATTTTTGGACCTTAGAGAGGTGTGTCGAAAATTGGGTCTATCGGTCCATGTTTTGGTATAGCCTCCATAAAGACCGATCTCCCGATTTTACTTCTTGGGCTTCTAGAAACCGCATTTACTATCCGATTTGCCTAAAATTGGAAATCTAGAGGTATTTTGGGACCATAAAGAGGTGTGTCGAAAATGGTCCTTATCGGTCCATGTTTTGGTACAACTCCCATATAGACCTAACTCCCGAATTTATTTCTAGGACTTCTGGAATCCGGCTGACCACAAATAGGTCAGCCGAATATGGTGTGTGTCGACCCATGTTTTAGTATAGTCTCCACATAGACCGATCTCCAGATTTAACTCCTTGGGCTTCTAGAAACCGTAGTTTTTATCCGATTTGCACAAGAATGTAAATATACTGGAATTTCCTCAGAAAAGAAAACACTTCTTTCAGGGTATAACAGGCGCACTGATCATGAAAATTGCTTGAAACTGAAAGTAAAATTTTCAGATTTTACTCATCGTGTTCATTTAAATAATGACGGAAAAATCTACAGATTTAAGATTTCAAATCAGGGCGTTATTTCATCATATACACGATATGTTTATGATTTCTTAAACCTCAAACAAAATCGGTTCTCATAAATCCAGAATCTGATCTCGTCTTCATAGGTAGAATTTGGTTGAACTGATTTGCTTGGGAGAAAATTTGTCATCAAACCCCCTGAAATTCTATATATTATCAAGAAACCCGCTACGGCGAAGAGTTTTCAAAGTAAACTATTATATTTGATTAATGGTGGTGGGTACTTAAAATTCGGCCCGGCTGTACGAGTATATACTTGTTGTCTATCTGAATGTTGCTGATATTTTGCACAAAATCGTCTTCGGTATTTAACTTCTTGAGTAGCGGAACAAAAATTGACAGATCTAATTTGATACGATTAGATATCAGTAGCTCCGGCAAATGGTAAAATCTAATCATCTCTAATTACTATGGAATGAGATCTGATCTCAATTTTGGCCTAGATCTAAAATTTTAGATATAATTATATCTATATATCTATGTTACACTCAAAAAAATGTTTACTTGGATCCAAAGATTTTGACCTTCCTTTAATGATATTGATATTGATTCCGAGCCAAAGATGCGGGTTCTTTAAAATAAGGAATTTTTTTTGCGACCTATCTGGCTTTGAAACTAGGATCTATGAAATTAAAATTAGGATACAGATCTCATTTATCGAATTTTCATTGAATTTTCCCGATATACTAATAAAGCTATTCACGTAATGAGAGTTTAAAAATTCAAATTATGACGGGTACTTCGAAGTATAAAATATATTTTCTTAATTCTAAAAAAAAACTTTAAACCAAAGATGCTAGATCCTCAAAATAAGTCTTAGCCTATATTTGAGGCGTTTTTATCTTGAATCTAGAGATTCAATATTTCAGTTAATTTAGGGACGATTTCTTTAAATCCAAATTTTGTTTCGTTAATTTAAGGAAAATTTTCCTTACTCTAAAGACGAAAATTTTCTAAATGTATGTTCTAAATTTAATGAAAACATTTTTGAAGCAAAGATTATAAACTTTCTTTTAATTCAAATTTCATTATTTGTCCTTAATAGTGTGTAAATTGCGCGTCCTAAAATTGAGGTTGCGTAATCTTTAATAACACGTAAATATTTTTTTCCGTGTATATATATAAAATACAAAGTATGTTTGTTTACTTGTATGTACGTTGCGGGTAAGCTCGGAAATGGCTGATCCGATTTACTTAAAATTTTGAGATATCGTAGAGTGCGATCATATGGTGAAAATGAAATTGTCTGATTCTGGTCGGGAAGGGAGATACAAGCAAAAAATGGAGCACTATTTCAGCAGGATTGTAAGGGAAAGAGGCAGTACCAACTGCTTACAAAACAAACGAATCATCGCTGATTTTTGTGGGCGATGTCCCGGTTTAGAGCAGCTTCTACATGGCGCTGATATAATTGCCCATTTTTATAGAAATATTGCTCAGAAGTGATATATAATGTGGAGTATAGCATTGTTGGCATGAAGGAAAACAGCACTACCTTTCATGCATCTATACTGCATGAATTGGTTGCAATAACGTAAACGAATGATCATAAACCAGTTTGATTACTCGTTTACGTTATTGTCACCGATTCATGCAGTGTGGAGGCACTGTCTATTTTATTGTATACCAAAAAGCGCAACTAAACTCTTACTGCTGAATTATTTTTTGCTGGGATGTCTTTTTGAAAATTGTATCGGGGTTGACCGATTTGCTTTAAATTTTCAGTGACGGTTGGGGTTTGCATCTAACAAAGATCCGCTACTTTATTTTTCGATATTTGGTCGGTGAAGTAGACCTCCACTTTGCCACCAGATTACGTGGGGTAAGATTATGAAGTTAATATGGGGTACTTAATTTTTTAATATTTGGTCGGAGAGGGGAACTTCCCCCTGCCCACCATTTTGGAAAATGGACCTAAGTCCTTCGATTTGTCATGTCAATCAATAAAATACCTTTGAAGTCCCAAAAAACCGTTGCCATAATCTTACCAGCCGATTGAATTGTTTTTGCCTTCTTTTGGGGCACTTCCTCCAGCTTCAGTCCATTGTTTGGATTGTTCTTTTGTCTCTGGAGTATAGTGGTGGATCCATGTCTCATCAACAGTTATGATACGAAGCTTAAAATCCATTTTATTTCGCTTAAAACGATCCAAACAGGCTTGAGAAATGTTCATTCTTATGCGTTTTTGATCGACTGTTAACAAATGCGGCACCCATCTTGCAGAAAGCTTTTTCATCGGTAGTTCTTCATGCAAAATTAAATAGACTCGATCATTTGAGATGCCCATGATATTATCAATTTCACGCACTTTTATTCGTCGATCATTTAATACCATATCATGCACTTTGGCTACAATTTCTGTTGTTGTTGCTGTTTTTGGACGTCCACTATGTGGTTCATCTTCAATGTTTGTACGACCACGTTTAAATTCATTTTAAACGCATATGAAGGAGCACTTTCACCTAACACATTCACCATATCATTATGAATTTCTTGTCCCGATAAACCTTTTTTATGTAAATATTTAATGACAGCACTTATTTCTAATTTTTCCATTGTAAAAAATTGAGGATGCGTCTTTTTTGAACAACTGTTTCTATATGAAGGAGTTGCCAGATCGAAACAAAATTTAACATGTGTTCATAACAGAGATGGATGTTTCCAAAACACTTAACTTTTTTCTGTTTATACCGCGCTTTTTGTGCTAGGCTAAGAAGTTTCCGAACTGCCCTCGTATAACATTTTTTTTTCAACATTACAATTCGGAGAAATTTAAATACACAACTCTCAATTTATACTCGGTTAGTGTATTTGTTTATTAATATGGACTTGTCATACCCTCCACCATAGGATGGGCATATATTAATTTTCCCTGCTATCGACCTGAAACTTTGCACAAGTAGCTGTACTCGATGTAGGTCCGATGGTATTGCAAATGGGCCACAAGAACAGAATTGGCTTATATAGGTATTTCATCTGCCTTCATACGGACCAAGATAATATTAAGAAATGTTAAGATACCTTGCAATCGGCTAGTGTTACCACAACACAAGTAATCAGATTAGGGTGGTACATAAGATTCAGATTGGCCGAACTTACGGCCATATATATATATATAGGGTATAAAAAAGAGTCCAGATGTTTAACCCATATAGATATGTCGACGGTCTATATGGGTTATATATATGGGTACATGGTGTTGGTATATGTTCTCTAATGACCATGCAAAAATTGGTCCATATCGGTCCATAATTATATATAGCCCCCATATAACTCGATTCCCAGATTTGTCCTCCGAAGCCTCTTGGAGGAGCAAAATTCATCCGATCCGGTTGAAATTTGGAACATGGTGTTAGAATGTCGTCTCTAACAAACATGCAAGAATTGGTCCATATCGGTCCATAATTATATATAGCCCCCATATAAACCCTCTTGGAGGAGCAAAATTCATCCGATCCGGTTGAAATTTGCAACGTGGTGTTAATATGTGGCCGCTAATATCCATGCCAAAATTGGTCCATACCGGTCTTTAGTTATATATAGCCGATCCCCAATCACACAAAAATTTGTCCATATCGGTTCATATTCATGGTTGCCACTCGAGCCAAAAATAATCTACCAAAATTTTATTTTTATGGAAAACATTGTCAAAATGTTATTTCTATAGAAAATTTTGTCAAAATTTTATTTCTATAGAAAATTTTGTAAAAATTTTATTTCTATAGAAAATTTTGTAAAAATTTTATTTCTATAGAAAATTTTGTCAAAATTTTATTTTTTTAGAAAATTTTGTCAAAATTTTATTTCTTTAGAAAATTTTTTCCAAATTTTATTTCTATAGAAAATTTTTTCCAAATTTTACTTCTATAGAAAATGTTGTCAAAATTTTATTTCTATAGAAACTTTAAACTTAATTATATACGTATTTAATCGGCCTCTTTTAGTTTAATATATACTACGTATGGACTACCTTGTAATTTAGAAGACGGTGTTAGGAAGTTTTAAGATACCTTGCCATCGGCAAGTGTTACCGCAACCCAAGTAATTCGATTGTGGATGACAGTCTTCAGTATAAGTTTCTACGCAATCCATGGTGGAGGGTACATAAGCTTCGGCCTGGCCGAACTTACGGCCGTATATACTTGTTTGAAATATTTCGAACAATCGAAATTATTTTTATACCCTCCACCATAGGATGGGGGTATATTAACTTTGTCATTCCGTTTGTAACACATCGAAATATTGCTCTAAGACCCCATAAAGTATATATATATTCTGGGTCGTGGTGAAATTCTGAGTCGATCTGAGCATGTCCGTCCGCCCGTCCGTCTGTTGAAATCACGCTAACTTCTGAACGAAACAAGCTATCGACTTGAAACTTGGCACAAGTAGTTGTTATTGATGTACGTCGGATGGTATTGCAAATGGGCCATATCGGTCCACTTTTACGTATAGCCCCCATATAAACGGACCCCCAAATTTGGCTTGTGATCGCTCTAAGACAAGCAAATTTCATCCGATCCGGCTGAAATTTGGTACATGCTGTTAGTATATGGTCTCTAACAACCATGCAAAAATTGGTGCATATCGGTCCATAATTACATATAGCCCCCATATAAACCGATCCCCCCATTTGGCTTGCGGAGCCTCTAAGAGAACCAAATTTCATTCGATCCGGCTGAAATTTGGTACATGGTGTTAGTATATGGTCTCTAACAACCATGCAAAAATTGGTCCACATCGGTCCATAATTATATACAGCCCCCGTATAAACCGATCCCCCGATTTGGCTTGCGGAGCCTCTAAGAAACGAAAATTTCATCCGATCCGACTGAAATTTGGTACATGGTGTTGGTATATGTTCTCTAATGACCATGCAAAAATTGGTCCATATCGGTCCATAATTATATATAGCCCCCATATAAATCGATTCCCAGAGGCTCCTGCCTCTTGGAGGAGCAAAATTCATCCGATCCGGTTGAAATTTGGAACATGGTGTTAGAATGTCGTCTCTAACAAACACGCAAGAATTGGTCCATATCGGTCCATTATTATATATAGCCCCCATATAAACCCTCTTGGAGGAGCAAAATTCATCCGATCCGGTTGAAATTTGCAACGTGGTGTTAGTATAAGGCCGCTAATATCCATGCCAAAATTGGTCCATACCGGTCTTTAGTTATATATAGCCGATACCCAATCACACAAAAATTTGTCCATATCGGTTCATATTCATGGTTGCCACTCGAGCCAAAAATAATCTACCAAAATTTTATTTTTATGGAAAACATTGTCAAAATGTTATTTCTATAGAAAATTTTGTAAAAATTTTATTTTTTTAGAAAATTTTGTCAAAATTTTATTTCTTTAGAAAATTTTTTCCAAATTTTATTTCTTTAGAAAAATTTTTCCAAATTTTATTTCTATAGAAAATTTTTTCCAAATTTTACTTCTATAGAAAATGTTGTCAAAATTTTATTTCCATAGAAACTTTAAACTTAATTATATACGTATTTAATCGGCCTTTTTTAGTTTAATATATACTACGTATGGACTACCTTGTAATTTAGAAGACGGTGTTAGGAAGTTTTAAGATACCATGCCATCGGCAAGTGTTACCGCAACCCAAGTAATTCGATTGTGGATGACAGTCTTCAGTATAAGTTTCTACGCAATCCATGGTGGAGGGTACATAAGCTTCGGCCTGGCCGAACTTACGGTTTCGTGTTTTTATAAAAACAAATGCTGAATTTTGCTTTTATCTGTCCATATTCTGAAGGGAACCTCTTTGCAGACGTCCTATTTTAAGATATTGGCCTGAAATGTGAAATATAGTGTTCGTATGAGATTTGTCGTGTCAATTTTGAAAATTAGTGTTCTCTTGGATACATAAATTCGTATGTCAAATAATATGATTGGAATTCTCCGTCATAGAATTAACATTGGAGTGCTATTAAAATGGGACAAAGTTATATTACCCGATGTCGACTCCGGAGGCGAAGGCTGAGTTGAAGTTAATGAGAAATTCTGGAGTCATGGCTCGACTCCGCAGCTCTGGTTTGAAGGGTATAATATAGTGGGTTCAATGCGTTTCCGAGAAAGCTGCCATCAGTGACCATTTTTACGTAGATTTTTGATAACATTGATGTCCTTAAATTTCCAGATGTATGAAATATGCAAATATTTTTATGGTTAAATATTTATGTATATACAAATTGGAATTGGATTTTTATTAAAATTTCATTTTTGCATTCAGTTAAGCATATGCTCGTTTTATATTTCAAATTAAACTTTAATCAAAATCTCATTAATTGCATATTTGTGTTTGTATTTAAGCAAACCATTTCGGCTGGATTTTATTCATTCGATATATTAAAGAAAGCACATATCTCAAATTTATGTTGTTACATTTAACCACAATTAACTAATAGTGACAGTTTCATTAAAAGAAAAACAAAACAAAAAAATAACACATTTTTTTATAGAAATTGAATGCACTTAACGAAATGATTATTTCGTTTTATATTATCGAAAATTAAAACCTATATTATCAGATAATATTTACGTAATGCTTAGGTTAAGGTCTTTTGAGCAAGAAAAAACTACGACTTGTGTAAATTTGATAAAAACGTTTCTGAAAAAAAATATTCGTAAATTGATAATTTGGGGTGAACTCGCCCTTACCTGACTTTTTGAAAATTATATTAAAGTTCTCCGATTTTCTTGAAATTTTCAGGGAAGGTTGGGGCTGGCGTCCGGCTATACTTCTCCAATTTACTTGAAATTTACAGGGGACGTGGGTGAGGTTATACAATTAATACGGGGTACCTGACGTTTAATATTTGGTGGGAACATCCCTCTTAACCGACACCGAAACGTGAAGTAAAGTTCCTCGAGTTTCTTGAAATTAAAAAAAAAAATCCCCAACTTTGTTTGCGATCTTTGCTAGGGAGGGTACCTCCCCTTGTCCAAGTTTTGAAACTTAAAACACGTTCCACAATTTCTTGAAGGTTGATCGTGGTCTCTAGACTAAAATTCAATAGTTTAGTTTGCGGTATTTGGGCGTGGAAGGCGAAGTCCTTTTTACGGAATAACACAAAACTTTCCAGAGAACGTTTAAGATTTAGGCTCCGACTTGTGCCAAATAACATCTTACAACCCACAATTTACCACCTATCTTGGGGAGATCCAGCCAATATCCTTATAAAATCGCCATAGTCGCCTCCGCTCGACTTTAAACTTTACTTACTTGTTTTTTTTCGAAAATTTGTTTTTTTGGTGATAAAAGTTTGGAGTTTTGAAAATATAAAGGACACAAAGTTAGGGAACTTCCTCTGGCAAAACATTCTCTATATCTTTTCGTTTAGCCAATTTCTATGGAAGATTACGTAGCAAACAAATTTTCTGTATTCGTATATGAGTCGTTTTTTCACATATAGGTGGCGCTGAAACGAATATTAATATATATAGATTTATTTTCCCTCATTCATATTGAACAGCTGCAACCTTTCTTCATCTTCTCTGAATTTATTCTTTTTGTTTGTTAAATATACTACCATAGATGTTGGAAAGTGACATTTTTAAACTTTCCATAGCCTATGACACAATGTAATCGGTAGATCTGGGGCTAGACGACTCCAACGACATCTATGGACAAAATACGAAAAGACTTTTTCGCCTAGCTACTAAACGACTCTTATACAAATTTACACTCATGACTCCATGTCTATCAAGATAATCTTTCATAAGCTTTAATCGCCGAACTATCCCAGATAATTCAATATTGCATAACTGCGATTATTGTCTTGTGGAAAAGTTCTGGTATCTGCTGATCCATTTTGCTCATTCTGTTATATTTTCATGTAATTATTTTTGCACTGACTCTATTAGCTAATTATGTAGCTTGTTGTCTTTTCTTTTTTGAGTGTATAATAATGTTAATATGTTTTTAATTTTATACAAAATGATATGATATGCACTTTTTCTCAATGACATTATGCCGTGCTGGAGTATATTTTGTTGTTGTTGTCGTTGCTGTTAATTCTTATTTCTGTGCATACATTCATTTGCATTTTATTGTGTGGATGCAATTACAGTGAAAAACAATTGCGGACGTAATATTATTAAAACTCTCTAGCAATTTTCGCACTTTAATTAAAACTTCGCTTTTTTCTGTATTTGATTTATTATGATGCTGTGTGAATTATTGTTAAATATTATCGCACAATCACAAACCTTCGTTTATACTATACAGTGTGCATTGATAATTTTAAGGTACACTGGGAAAAGATGATTAATATATTTGAGTATTTGAGAGTTTTTAAAGATGAAATAACCACCTTACCCACAACTTATTTAAGCCTTATTCAAAAATAGGTCATTCTCATGTCAATTATTTTGGATTTCAATTAAAGAATTGTCATTCACCTTTTGTGACATTTTTACATAGCTATTCTCATGTGTAATTACAAAAATTTTGACAAATTTTTCTATAGAAATTAAACTTTGGCAAAATTTAATATAAAAACAAGTAAGGAAAGTCTAAAGTCGGGCGGGGCCGACTATATTATACCCTGCACCACTTTGTAGATCTAAATTTTCGATACCATATCACATCCGTCAAATGTGTTGAGGGCTATATATAAAGGTTTGTCCCAAATACATACATTTAAATATCACTCGATTTGGACAGAATTTGATAGACTTCTACAAAATCTATAGACTCAAAATTTAAGTCGGCTAATGCACTAGGGTGGAACACAATGTTAGTAAAAAAATATGCGAAACGTTTAAATCCGAAGCAATTTTAAGGAAACTTCGAAAAAGTTTATTTATGATTTATCGCTCGATATATATGTATTAGAAGTTTAGGAAAATTAGAGTCATTTTTACAACTTTTCGACTAAGCAGTGGCGATTTTACAAGGAAAATGTTGGTATTTTGACCATTCTGGTCGAAATCAGAAAAACATATATATGGGAGCTATATCTAAATCTGAACCGATTTCAACCAAATTTGGCACGCATAGCAACAATGCTAATTATACTCCATGCGCAAAATTTCAACTAAATCGGAGTTAAAAATTGGCCTCTGTGGTCATATGAGTGTAAATCGGGCGAAAGCTATATATGGGAGCTATATCTAAATCTGAACCGATTTCAACCAAATTTGGTACGCATAGCTACAATGCTAATTCTACTTCCTGTGCAAAATTTCAACCAAATTGGGGTAAAACTCTGGCTTCTGGGACTGTATTAGTCCATATCGGGCGAAAGATATATATGGGAGCTATATCTAAATCTGAACCGATTTCAATAAAATTTGGCACACTTGACTATAGTACTAATTTTTCTTCTTGTGCAAAATTTTAAGCAAATTAGGTTAAAACTCTGGCTTCTGGGGCCATATAAGTCCATATCGGGCGAAATATATATATGGGAGCTATATCTAAATCTGAACCGATTTCTTCCAAAATCAATAGGGATCTATTCTGAGCCAAAACACATACTTGTGCCAAATTTGAAGTCGATTGGACTAAAACTGCGACCTAGACTTTGATTACAAAAATGTGTTCACGGACAGACGGACAGACGGACATCGCTATATCGAGTCAAGAGCCCACCCTGAGCATTTTTGCCAAAGACACCATGTGTCTATCTTGTCTCCTTCTGGGTGTTGCAAACATATGCACTAACTTATAATACCCTGTTCCACAGTGTGGAGCAGGGTATAACAAGTATATACAGCACTAAGTTCGGCCGGGCCGAATCTTAAATACCCACCACCATGAACCAAATATTAGGGTTTCCTTTGAAATTGCAGGACTTGAGGACACTTCCCGAAGATAAATTTAAAGATTTCACCTATGAGGACTATATCAGATGCTGGATTTATAAGAACCATTTTTGTTTGAGTTTTAGAGGAATCATTAACATCTCTTGTAAGTGTGCAAGAAAATTATAAAATAACGTCTTGATTTGAAATCTTAAATCTGTAGAAGTAAAATCTGGAAATTTTACATTGAGTTTCAAGCAATTTTCATGATCAGTGCGCCTTCTACACCCTCAATAAGTGAAGTCGGTCTATATGGAGGCATTACCAAATGGACCGATAAAAACTTAATCCGATACACGTTTTTGTGAGCCTAAAATACCAGAATATTTACAATTTAAGGCAAATCAGATAAAAACTATGGTTTCTAGAAACCCAAGGAGTTAAATCGGGAAAAAACTTCGGATTCTAGAAGCCCAAGAAGTAAAATCGGTCTATATGGGGGCTATACCAAAATATGGACCGATATTCACCATTTTCGGCACACCTCTTTATGGTCCTAAAATACCTCTAGATTTCCAATTTCAGACAAATTGGATAAAAACTACGGTTTCTATAAGCCCAAGACCCCAAATCGGGAGGTCGTTTTATATGGGGACCATACCAAAATATGGACCGATACTCACAATTTTCGGCACACCTATTTATGGTCCTAAAATACATCTAGATTTCCAATTTCAGGCAAATTGGATAAAAACTACGGTTTCTATAAGCCCAAAACCCCAAATCGGCAGGTCGGTTTATACGGGCACCATACCAAAACATGGACCGATGCTCACCATTTTTGGCACACCTCTTTATGGTTCTAAAGTACCTTTTGATTTCCAAATTCAGATAAATTGGATAAAAACTGCGGTTTCTATAAGCCCAAGAAGTAAAATCGGGAGATCGGTCTATATGGGGGCTATACCAAAATATGGATCGATACTCACCATTTTTGGCACACCTCTTTATGGTCAGAAAATACCTCTACATTTCAAATTTCAGGCAAATTGGATAAAAACTACGATTTCTATAAGCCCAAGACCCCAAATCGGGAGGTCGGTTTATATGGGGACTATATCAAAACCTGGACCGATATAGCCCATCTTCGAACTTGACCTGCCTGCAGACAAAAGACGAGTTTGAGCAAAATTTCAGCACGATTGCTTCAATATTGAAGACTGTAGCGTGATTACAACAGACAGACAGACGGACAGACGAACATCGTTATATCGTCTTAGAATTTCTCCCTGATCAAGAATATATATACTTTATATAGTCGGAAATCGATATTTCGATGTGTTACAAACGGAATGACCAACTTATTATACCCCCGTCACCATTCTATGGTGGTGGGTATAACAAGTAAGTAAAGTAGAAAGTCGGGCGGGGCCGACTATATCATACCCTAAACCACCATTACAGAATTAGTAATCATAAGCATTTGTGGGGTAACATATAGGTCTGGGAGATAAACCGCAGTTGCATATTTAAGAAAATTAAGGGGTACATGTCTATGGGTGGTTTGTGTCAATCTGACTATAGCTCATAGTCAATGTTGCCAGGGAAAATGTTCGGTTTACCCTACAAGAACAAAAAAAGTTCCCTACTTTCCCATACATTCCCAAACAATTTTCCTTACTATATTTTTCGTTAAATTTAAAAAATTTTACAAAACAAAAATGGTTCTAAGTACTTTATTATCTTAAAACATGAATATGCAACGTATATAACTTAGAATATAAATTTGTATTACCACCACGGTTGTCACAATGTAGAATTGTACCCAAATTAGTAATCTTTTTTGTTAAATCTCTATAAAAATAAAATTTTGGAAAAAATTTCTATAAACAAATTTTTGTGAGAAATTTTTCTATAGAAATAAAATTTTGACAATAAATTCTATAGAAATAAAATTTTGAGAAAAAATTCCACAGAAATAAAATTTTGAGATCATTTTTTATAGAAATAATATTTTGAAAAAACTTTCTATAGAAATACAATTTTGACAAAATTTTCTATAGAAATAAAATTTTGACAAAATTTTCTACAGGAATAAAGTTTACCACACATTGTTAAAGATCAAGCCTTGCCGGCTTCTAATTTCCTCCTCTAGAGCCACCAAAATGTAAAAATTATTACAAAATGTGTTGAGTGAAAATGTCCTACATTATGGCCCTACGTCTCTACAAGACGCTAAATATTAGAAAAACCCTACATATACAGCGAAAGAATTTTCTTCGTAAAAAGAACGAAAAATTTCGTTAAAAGTACGAAATTTGTCATTGTTTTACAACCAAAGAAACTTTTCATTAAAAGTATGAAATATTTCGTACTTTTTACGAAGAAAAGTTCTTCCAAAATTTTCGTAATTTGTAAGAAAAAAATTCGTACTATTTATGAATAATCTTCGTACTTTTTATGAAAAATCTTCGTACTTTTTATGAAAAACTTTCGTACTTTTTTTTTCAAAAATGTTCGAACTTTTAGAAAAAAAATTATAGTCGAGAGTGCATTTGGTTGTAGTTACAAGTGTGAAAAATGACATCACTACTTTACATCTTAAGTTTTTGAATAATTTTTAGTTTTATTGCTTCACTTTTATTCATAGCGCTCTATCACCCAAATGAGAAGTAGCATAGACTTGCATAAAAAATAGAATAACGGAATACACTCAAGGACATTATAAAAGACAATTTAATGCCACGAACGGAAATTTTACAACATCAATGAAACTTCTTCGTTATTTCAAAGAAAATGTTTCGTACTTTTTATGGAGAAATTTTAACGCAGAATGTTCCGTAAAATATTCGTAAAAACTTCTTCACAAAATTCATGAAATTTGAAGAAAGTTTCGTTAAAAGTACGAACTTTTTACGAAGAAAAGTTAATGTAGAATATTTCGTATATTCGTAAAATGTTCTTCGTAAAATTTACGAAAATTAATGAAAATTTTCGTTATTTCAATGAAGAATTCACGAAGAATAGTTAATGAAAAATTCTTCGTAAAATTAACGAAGAGAATTCTTTCGGTGTAGGGAATTTCCCCTACTTCTAGCAACACTGGCTGTAGTTGATATTGCACCTACGGGGTTAGTATGCCACTAATATTGAGCCCATTATTAAAAAAGAGAAAATCTCTTAATTAGCGTGGGTAATACATCCAAATTTGTAAAAATCGAGCAATATTCTTATGTAAGAGCTACAAGTACGTATAAGTACGATCGGTTAGTACATCAAAATTTGAAATTTGATTAACATTGGTTAATAAATAAGAGTACTATGGCCAAATTAGGGAAAATCGAGCGATGCATATATATGGAAGCTATATCTAAATCTGAACCAATTTGCATAATATTTTTCTTGTTTGATTAATACCACAAAAGGTTACCTTGTGCAAGATTTGAGTAAGATCGGTTACGAAATGAGGCCTGTATGGTCAAACATAAGGTTATAAGGGCGAATTTTTCAAAATCGGGCGATACATATATGGGAGCTATATCTAAATTTGAACCGATTTCGATGAAATTTTGCACATATAGTTAGTACTACAGAGGACTGGATCTAGCCAACTTTTGTAAGATCGGTTGTGCCCAAAAAACTTCCTGTACCAAATTTCATCAAAATCGGTTAATAATTGCGACCGGAATCCTGTGAACAACAAATACATGGACAGACGGACGGATACCAAGCTCTAGACCGACTCAGGAGGTGATTCTGAGTCGATCGGTATATATTTTATGGGGTCTAAAATCAATATTTCTGGTAGGCACATTTTTTGGCCGATCAAACTTATTATACCCTGACCACTATGTGGTTTAGGGTATAATAAAATTTAGATAAAATTTCTATAGAAAGAAAATTTTGACAAAATTTTCTATAGCAATAAAATTTTGACAAAATTTTCTATAGAAATAAAATTTTCGTTTTTATACTCTGAGCCATACTGTGGAACAGGGTATTATAAGTTAGTGCATATGTTTGCAACACCCAGAAGGAGACTAGACATATGTTGTCTTTGATATATATATATATATATATATATATATATATATATATATATATATATATATATATATATATATTATATATATATATATATATATATATATATATATATATATATATATATATATATATATATATATATATATATATATATATATATATATATATATATATATATATATATATATATATATATATATATATAATATATATATATATATATATATATATATATATATATATATATATATATATATATATATATATATATATATATATATATATATATATATATAT